>NW_026865558.1:0-87860 GCF_026571515.1 Ruditapes philippinarum
GATTGGTATTCCAAAGTTGTCTTGATTGGTATATGAGACGAAAACAAAACAATACATTACTGCTGTCATTACTTTTTTTAAAAAAAAACATTGCCATACTCAAACAAATTGTTCGACTAACTAGATTTTTTCAAAATAACAAATCAAGAAACATTTTTGCCCGCCTAGCAAAATAAAAACAAATCTAATCTAATTTGAGGAAAGGGAAATTATTCAGAAGATATCTCCGTTAAAGACGTAAAAAAATGTTAATTTTGTGTCTGCAATCAATAAGCTGAAAATACTAGTATGTTATTTAAAGTATCAGATGATACATATATTAATCTTATTGCTATGCCCTTGACTTAATATAGTGCTCAACAAGTAAAGTTGTTATTATTACGTCGCAATTCGTAGAAAAGAAGCATATTGTTTTTCGGCATGGTGTCGGTAGGTTGGTCAGTCAATACCTCCTCCATTATTTCCGAAACTTAAGGAAGCATAAGCCCGTTATCTTAAAACTTCATAGGTGTATTGATCTTAGCCAGTGGACCCTTGACTTCAAATTTCACATTGGCTTTAACCTTGGCTAGTAGATTATTCACCCACTGTTGCCTTTATTGTCAATGAATAAAAGTTAAAGGCCATATTGACCTTACATGTCCAAACGATTGACGATCAATAACTCCACAACCCATGATCCGTTGGTCCTCAGACTTGTCTGTTGCATTGGACTCGAACATTAATTATACCTTTTCATTTATTAAGTAAATTGGGTCAAAGGTCATATTGACCTCATGTATAAAACGGTTTCCGTAAAATAACTCGATAACACATGGGCCTTTGGCAAACTTAAGAGATGCATCGGTCCTGGATAGTAGATGACAACACGTAGTTGATTTCGGAGTTCAGGGATCAAAGGTTGAGATTATATTGACCTTGTTTCCACCAATAACTTTATAACATCTGGGATTGTTCTTGGCGCCAGGAAATGCCGCACATTAAGTTTGGGTCGCAGGGTCAAAAGTCACATTGACCGTGTATATCAAAGCTATTTTCGACAAATAACCTGATATCCCGTGAGACGTCGGCCCTCACAATCACAGATGCACTGCACTTTGCCGGGATATTAGACCTATTGATATTGGCCTCAAATGAAAGTTATATCGACTTTGTATGCCAAAACGTTTTCCGACTAAAAAAACCGACAACCCATGGGCCCTTCACAAGTACGTCGGCCCTGTGCAGTAGATGACCCCAATTGATTTCGGGGTCAAGGGTTCAAAGGTCAACGTCACAATGACCATGTAAATCAAAACGGTTTCCGACTGATAACTCGACAATCCATTGGCCCTTTGCACTCAAATTAAAACCATAAGCCCTCGACACTCGACCTCATACGTAATTTTGTCTCGGCCAGAATATGGATCCTCTTTATGTTGGGGTCACAAAGTCAAAGGTCAAGACACATTAATCTTGTATTTCAAAACGGTTTACAGCCAATAACTCGACAACCCATGGGCCTCTTGCCGTCAAATTTCGATTAATTGGCATTAGACAGTACATGGACCCTATTCATTTCTGGTTGTAGGGTCACATTGACCATGTATGTCGAAATGATTTCTGACCAATAACTTGAAAATCCATGGGCCTTAGGGTAAGGGTCCTTAAACTTCATAGATTCATTTGTCTAGGCCAGTTAATTCAATCTTGGGCCAAGCGGCTTATAGTGACATAGTTGTTAAAACGGTAACCAACCAATAACTCCACAACCCATACTGAATTAATTAAATGAGATGAATAAAATTATATAATGGGAACCTCTGGCGAAATCAAAACTGTTAAAAGTAAAAGAATTATTTTTCATTGACACGCTTATAGTGTAACGCTGACAATTAGCGCGCCTTTACATTATGTTTGTGGGACGTCAAAATAAATGCACGGCCGTGCTGTACCAATTTTTCTTTTTTTATTTTGCTTTGTGTTTCACCATCCCATGATACCCAAAAGGCAATCGTGTAAGAAACAAAAACAATTTCAAACAATAGGATTTCTTCTTCACAAGTATTGTGTACTAGTAGTTGATTTATGAGAAATGAAATGGTTGAAAGAATATTCGTTTTGTATATATTAAGAAACTCTTTAATCCATTTCTAAACAAATAATCTAAATCTAAAGCACCTCAATTTAACGTTTGTTGCTTTTAGACAAACATTATTAATGAATAATTTTGAAATATGTGCAGCGGAGTAATCTCTCTTGATGTTAGTTTCTTACAGTTCCTTTAAAATGGCAATACAATATACAGTGTGTTTTTATTCTTCTTTCTATGTTTAAAATGCATCTATGTCAATGTATTCATGATACTCAAATATTAATGTACGAGCGTATGTATGTACTTAAAGTATAGGATTTGAATCAATTATCCAATGACCAAATGAAATACTCACATGACCCCTGAGACAAACTAATTTCAACATTTTACAGCTTTTAAAAAATACCCTTTTTTGAAAAGGTTCATTAAAATGTGAGGAAGTGTGTTTGTGAAGTCTTTTTTTCATTCGTTCAATATTTTATTTTCTTCTGGTTATTTTTGTTTATTTACATGTAAAATCATATATTTAGTAAAATTAGCATGCTAATTACTTGATCTGTACAAAATATTAAAATAGAATAATTAAAATGCCTGCGTTTTAAAACTGCTTTATTCTTAAAGATAAAATAGTAGACAAATGACAGTATAGTAATAGCAATAATCGAAAGGCGTTTATGTCAATATACAACAAAATCATGTTGTCAACACCATTGAAGTCCACTTAAAAACAATGACAAAAAACATATAAAATCAAAATGTCGAAAATATTTTCATATACAAATGTATTACAACATATGGATAGTTAGGTTTAAGGTCATTTTTAGATGTAAATGAAGATATTTTCCAAATGCAATTTTGAATGAAAACGGCAGTTGCTTATGTACTATTGTTAGAGTATACATTCTAACTAACGAATTAAAAAAAGGTTAAATGCGATGCAATATAATTTAATTGTGCAAGGACAGTGAGGGATCAGATTTTTTTCAATAGATCGTGCAAATGAAATAATTTGCCCTGGTTTGAATCTATTTGAACAAGAGCAGAATGTAAATAACATTGAGATTAAAAGAAAATGTTTCTCATGATTTTCTTCTGCAATAGATAATTATAATGGCAATTAAAAAAATAATATCACATGATTTGATTACTTTCGCAACAGATATTTTTCTGATGCAAGTACAGTAACAGTAAAAAGCTGCGCAAAGAAAATCAAAGGGGCTGGATCAAAGTTGTCTTAATTGTGGGTGGTCTCAATATTTGATAGTATTATCATAGCACAAATATTTTATGATACATTCTATTTTGTATTAATATTTTCAACCAATATGTATCAAATAAGAATTTAATTCTTCACCAAAAGTGTTTCAGAAGGCAACCTTAAAACACGTTTTTAACACATTGTTTCATCAAATGTCATTAAAGTAGGGTTTCCACTGTCATTAATAAATAGAAAATGCACCATAGTATCCTTTTCTTAAAAAATCCATCTTGGCAACCTAAAAGAAAACAATATCTAACCGGTGAAGTAAGTTAACTACAAAAAACAACAAAAAATTCAAAAAAAAACAAAAACAAAGAGAACAACTAAAATAAAAATACAATAGCTAAAAGCTATAACTGCATTAGTAAATCTAAATAATAAGTCTTCTGGAAAATATTATTACAGAGTGAACAAGTATGTGTATATGTGTAGGTTTTTTTTATATTTTACTTTATCTATTATTTTTATTTTTTGTTTTTTTGTTTTGTTTTGTTTTGTTTTGTTTCTAGCAAGTTTAAATGTTTACGTATTCGTGTGTGAAATTAACTCGCCACTTGAAATTATCAATGTGTCGATGCACATGCTCAAAAATTAATGATTACTGTGTCTAGGTTCTTGCATGCATAACTTCATTAGATTGTAATATAAACCATATGGCAGCACTGTAATGTATCGATTCCCAAAGCCACCACATATGTTTTTAACAACAATTTGATCAACTTTGCGTTGCTATGAAATTAAAAGTGTTTTTGCATGAGGACTGACGAGTGAACATTCAATTAGGGTATGGTATTCATCTGAACAAAAGCAAAACACAAATTTGCAACATTGAAAGTTACAAGACATTTATTATTATTCCATTTTTTCTGCGTAATAATGATTGAAATATTAATAAACTATAACACAATTTGATTGACTTCACATCCCTGTTAAGACTCCTTTCAAATAATGCATGTACTGTAGACTTTATTTATAAAGAGTTTCAACAGTTTATTTCAAAATTCATCCGGGCAATATGCCCATGCGTACATAGTACGCATAACAAAGAAATATATAATACAGTCAAATGTCAATGTGAAAACTTTCATAAATTTCAACATATGTTATTCAGGTACACAGTATTTTTAGCAATAAGAAACAAAGAATAGAATCTACTATCACTTAGTTACACGTGTATCAGCATGTCTTGAATTATAGTGATATTCCTGTTAAATTCAATTCTGAAAACCAATTTTGGACAAAGAAAGACAATCATTTTCTCCTTGTTTTACTAAACTTATAAATACTTTATCAAACTAGACAACAATGCGTAAATATTTGCATAATAACCATTAAAGCATCATAGTAAAGTTGCAATCAAGTAAGTATATATAGCATTTCTTTATTTTGTATTGATCTACAAGATATTTTCATACTGTTCAAATTTCTTAATTTACCTGCACAATTTTTCTAAGTACAAATATCGGAACATGTGAAAAAGTCAATCTAAAATGTTTATAAATAACATTTCTGTGAAAAATTCAAATGACAAGGGGTACGCAACCCGGCACATGATAAGAATATAATAAATGACGTAAAATGAAAAACAAAATGTAACAAGTAAGTATTCATTCTCCCTAGTACTCCATATTTCTGAATCATGTTACTACTATCAGGCCTAAAATGTGGAGTTGAAGCGAGAAAGAGAGCGACCACATTCTTGATAAAGTCTCCAAACAATTGCTCGATAGCGGGCTATCCGCCGCTTTTTCTCGTATTACTTTTTAAATAATCAGGGGACTCAATAGGCTTAAAAATGGTAATGAAAATGCGATTTATAGTAATAATGTACACGTTATCGTACGTTCTTACACCGTCTGGTATTACATTAAACATTTCTTAAAAGGGACTGCAGTGAGGGTTTCATTGACATATTTGATATCTTGTTAACAATTTCTGTACTTCGTGATCGATGTGAGTATGGAACGAAATCAATAACATGTGTGCAATATTTCAGATCATTTTCTTAAAAAAGTTCAACAGACAAAATAAATTTAATTGTACAAAAGGACGTTATAAAATATACTTAACTCATATCACACATAGAATAACACAAATATCTATTTTGTATTGAACTCTGAGATTTTTTATTCATTGTCTGTTGCATATTTTCTGTTTGAAATGTTTAAATTGATCAATGTAAAACAATCAAATCAGTCTCTTGGCATTTAGAACACAGCGGAAAACAAACCTTAAGCAGTGTCACTCCTGCAAAACATAAAAATGCAAACATATATGAGAGCGTAAAACTGTTGCGGGTTTTAGTAAGAAGACTCTCGGTGGTGTAAAAGTTATATAGTCTCGTAGTTATTTTAGTATGTCTTGTGTTCTTTTTGGGATGCTTTGTTCAAAAGAGTTTCAAGGATACCTAATGAGACAATAACATTCCTTTATTCTATGTTTGTTATAAAAGTAAAGTGACTATAATGTTTCTTGTTTTACGATAAATCTCGCACAAATCATTAAAGATTTCAAAAGACCAAATTTAGGTATAACTGAAAGGATTTATTTGTCCATCATCAAGTTCAAATAACTTTTGTAGCTTATTTGAAAAGAAATATACATTTGTATTTATGCATTCAAAAGCATTTTATAATTTGTAAAGAAGGTTATCCAAGTTGAATCAACATCGATGAGTTGTTTGTCTCAACACCAGTGTCTGACGTCAGATATTCGCACATGTGTGTTACTTCATTAAAGGTTGCTCCGTAACAGCCGTTAGTTTTGTAGCATATGAACGCACATTGATGGATGGATAAGGACTGACTTGGAGCTGTATTCAATGCATGGACACCTGCACGTCCTTTGTCCAATCTGTAGTCTGTATGATAGAGGAAACAAAGATAAAAAGTCAGTAATATTTACTATTAATGAATAGATGACAGATGTGTAAATTATGTACAGCTGTATTCACACTTCATTTGGCGTTTTTTATCTTTTATATAGCTGGATGCAGGAATATATGATACTACAGATTGGCGCCCACGGGATTTTTAATACTTTAGGTCATTGGCTGTTCATTTAGATTTCAATGGGCCAAGCATATTTGTAAAGTCCTTTTGCAGAGCTATATATGTCACATTAATTTTACTGTAATTGTGTTGAAATCGTTGTTCTTTTTTACTCGTCATATGTGTTAACTATTTAAAATTAAATATATTAATTGTAGGAGAAGGCTTGTTGCACCATAAATAATTGTAATCATACTTTGTCGAAAACTTTAATTTGTCTCTTAAGTTCTGGCGACTTTGAGGTTATGAAATTCGACATTCCAATTCCAATTTTTATAATACGAGGGTTGATAAATATATTCATGGACACTATTAATAACTTGATAATTAATTCAGATATTATAAAGAATTTTTGCTATTTTGGAGAAGGATTTAATACTATTACAAATATATTGTGACTTTTCAAAAAAATTCTCATTTTGTTGATTATATGTATCGCCATAGTAATCCTATGCCGTACGAACGCCGTAGCTTAAAAAAAGTTATATTTACTATTTTAAAATACTTAAAAATTGGCCTTATTTGGGCGCGCTTCTTTAAAATATGAAAATGACAGCAACGAGGAGCACGACGTTGTTGGAGCAGAGGGCAGTAATTAAGTCTGTGTAAATCTTGGTATGACGCCACAGCAGACTAAGGAAAACTTGGAAAGTGTATCTTGAACCAAAAACGTGTCTTATTAGCGGTTTTTAAGTGGCACAAACACTTCCATGAGGATAGAGAAGAACTTCAGGATAATAAGAGATGCGGAAGACCAATCAAAACTTGTTGCAATGAGAACGTTATGCGAGTGAAGGCAGAGTTAAAGGGACACAAGTTTACCAGGTTCTACGATTACAGTCCATGGCATTGTCTGTGTTGCGTTCATTTGATACCTCATTTAACAAGAACATTTTCAGTCAGTGGGTACACTGGCATGAACGATGTGTAGAAGTTAAACAGGTGCTGCATTTTTTGAGAAGATGTAACGCCGACGTAACGTATTTTTTAGCTGCGAATGAGCTGCGGCGATCAGCTTAACATGTATTTTTGAAAACTGTCATTTTGGATAAAATATACGGATTATTTATCTTAAACTTACACATCAAATTGATAAAAGATTGAATATATGTCAAATATAATTATATTTACTTTCCTTCCCAAAAAAAAACAATTTATGGAGTGTGTCCACGAATATATTGATCAACCCTCGTATATGCTTTGCATTCCTTGAATAAAACACATTTCTAAAAAATGCTAGTTAATTATATATTACTTACAATATGCGGGAGGGTATCCATATACCTCAACCTCACAAAGTTCAAATCTTTCAACTACCGACTCAGATCTTGTAATTCTAACCCATTGTCCAAACACTGTGTTGGTCAGATTGAATGTATGAATGATACCTTTTGGAAGAGTTCCTTCATAAAATCCGTACAGTGTGTATGCGTTTCTGCTGGGACCAATGTACAATTCAATATCTCGAAGTCGTCTTGCAGCTTGAAAATCAAAATAAATCATAGCAAATAAGCAACTTGCTGGAATTGTCAAAGAAAGGAAGCTTTAACTCGAAGAAACCAGAAATATGTGTCGTGCTAATTAAAATAGGTATTAATTTTGGAAGTATTACAATACTTATATTGATATATATTCCACAATATATTTCCATTCTGAAGGCACATTTTGACATATATAAAATTATAAAACAAATTAAAAAACAATTATATCATTCGCGTGCAAACAAACAAAAAACACCCCAGTTTATTAGGAATTTGTATTCAGTAATGGACACTAACAAACTTACACAATAAATCATCAACGTTTTTTCTTGAGTATAAGGTGACGTGATCAATAAACATTTTGTCTCCCAAGTCCACCTCCCAGTAAGCATTGGTTTCAGTTTTTGTGAGGAAACAAGAGTTATCCGCTGCATCTTGTGACACATCTCCATCAACAGCCCTTTCCGCTACTTTATCACCACCTGTGCTTGACATATAGGCCTGCTTTCCATGCGCCTTATTTTCTATAATGTATTTCTATAACGTATCAGATAATATGAGCATGCAAATACAAAGATAATTAGCACTTTTAGAGAAATTATATATTATGTAAAGTCCTTGACTTGCAACTTTATAGAACAAATTAAAAAATTCTCTTATTGTCTGTCTATGGTAGACCACAAAATGAATAACTTAAGAGAATTATATTATGTTTTTTGTTGAATTTCACGTTTCACTAACAATGGAACGGTCATATTGTGACTTGAGTTTTACTGATTAAAAGACTTAAGGTGGCCGTTAATATTTCTTGCGCAAATATGCACATGAGTATGCCAGAGGCATTCCTTCGCAAGAATGGCAAGAATGGCGCTTCATGTTCTTTGCAATGTGACTAAATGCCAAACACAAATGTACCATCTTAAGGAAATTGATTAATATTATTCTTGTTTTTCAAGCAAAAAACGAGAGTGAGAGACGTCGAAGGTCGCGCCCATATTCTATATTTACGATTAAGTTTTCAAAAAGAATAAATTTGATGAACGTTTAGACAAATAGTTGTCAAAGTAACCATAGAAGGGAAGACTTGAAATGAAATTATATTTACCTAGAACATACAGCTCGACTGAGGTATATGCTGTGACAATGATAAATACAACAAATAAATCCGTATTGCCTTTTTGTAACACCATTTTTAAAGCATACTTAAGTAATCTACAAATTTACTGGTAACAACTGACAATAATCAGATAGAGTACTGGTAATATGGAATAACTTGCTGTGACCAGACACACATTCCTAATGAAATAATATGCGAGAAACAATAATCTTTTCAAAACTTTTCATTAGTTACGGCACTTCATGTTTCCTATTGCCATTCATACAGACTTAATTATTCTTTCATCAGACAGGGAAGAAAATAAATGTGCAGCACATAAATGCATGCCTAGCTTGCGTATTATTATCGCAAGATATTCCCAAGTGATTAAGAAAAGTGCACAATATCGGTGTTGTTTCGTTTTATTTTTATCAATGTCAATGAAAAAAAAAAATACCAGATCTAAAACAAAATGCTTGTTATGTTTAATTGTTTGGAAGATTAGGAACAATCATAGTATTGTTCAGTGTAAGTTCTCTTTAAATGTTTGTTTATAATAAAAACCCACATTTATTTTATTGAGCTGTGGAAAATTTTGAAACACATATATATATTTGACTTAGTAGTCAAAATTAAAACAACATTACCCTCATGGAAGTATTTCCTGTACAAAAGCAGTATACCAGCTTTTTTTGCAATATTAATGCTGTTGTTTTTTCCTTGTGTCCAGAATGATATGCAAATACTGTTAAGAAATATATTCAGAAATACATTGAAATTTGTATATTTGTGCTATTCTTATTCTATTCATCCCGATACATGTATGAATCAAAAGCTCGGTAACACTGTTCATTTTTGGGACATTTTACACTATTCAAGTAATCATTCTGGGAAAACAGAGCAAGTGCATGATCTGAAATTTTTGCATATAGGTTTTTTGCTGAGATCTACATCAAATAGAATATCATGTAATCAATCTTGAAAAATTATTTCCAATCCGGTCATGTCAAAAGCCTCAAGGGAGTCCCTTTAAGATGACTGACCATCAAGGTCAAATACTGAATTTAACTTATTGTCATATTGTTAAATTTATTTGTTTTGTGTTGCATATATATTTATAAGAAGATTTCCTTGAAAAATATTTACCTCATTTTGACTGGAAAAGTACATATATTATAACAACCTTAGAATTCAGTCATCAGAGGCCATTAATGCTAAAGGTAGTAATAAGAGTATGAGTCTGAAGTTTACAATATTTATGATTTCTCTTTGGTTACAGAGAGAAACAGTTTTCCTTTTTGTATTTTATTATATTGAAAAATGTATAATTTGCTGTCAAGTTGTGTGTAACTAAATGTGTAACTAGTACATTTTACATTATTTTCTGTTCTTAGTAATTAATCTATAGAATAAGAGTATAGGAAAAAGAATCTCTGGTAAAAAATATTGAAAATCTTAAAAGCACATAAATTATAATGTGCCAGAGATAAATAATTTTGTAATTCTTTAGAAAGGTCAAGCATGTGTTCAATGATGTTTTAATGATGTATTTAGAGCATTTTAAATGTTTAACAACTGAAAAGAGTAACACTGAACAAACAGTCATGTTTTGTAAAGGTAGCAAAATGTGAGCAAAGTATTATTTTGACTTCCATACAAAATACTAAATTAATGTAATTATACCAATTTCTCTACATGTATATGCACATGGTCAATGAGTACATGTAACTATTTGAGAAGTGCAACAAGATATGTAAAAGAAAAGTTTCAAAAATAAAAATGTTATCTTTTCTAAGGCTTAATGGACCTTTAAAGTTATTATTTAATATATATTTAACACAGATAACATATGTGCAGAAGAATTTGTAGTTAAATGATATAACTTGCTTGTTTAATACTGATACTTGTGCATGATCTTTAATATAAGAGATTAAATTTTGTTTTGCTTTTTTTAGATGACTTCTGTCATGTTACTGTTTGATAACAGTGAAGGTACAGTAGGTTCAGACAAGTTATATACATGTATACAGGACAAGACAGCTCAAACCGACAGTTTGTTATAGCAAAAAGTGATGAAGTTTCAGCCATGAAGTCTTCATGATGATAATGATGATGATCCTAGTTATAGATTCTTTGAAATTATCTGTAAGGAAGGGGTTTCTGCTGCAGAGAAGAAAAAATTCATACAGGTTAGTCATTTTTTCGATAATAAATTTAGGTCTGTTGTTGATTGCATGTCAATAAAGGTCTTTCCTAATATCATAAGGTTCTAAGGTATGTCATCTTGTGGTAATAACTGATCCCTTTGTAATTAATTAGAGTCATCAAACTTTTTAAACATGTTTACTGTAATCACTTGTTGCATGGTGCATATGCCTGAAGTCCAGGATTTTGTGACAAATATCATCATGTTTTACTATTAGATTATGTGGAAAAATGATTAATAAATGAATTACAGTTTTAGGGTTTTTCCAAATTTTCAACTTGCACCAATGTTGTTGTACATAGGGTTTTACTTTCTAATGTTTGACTGATATCATTGCAGACCTTTACTAATTCAAAATCATGACAAAATATTTAAAATTAGAATTCTCCTTTCCAGAATTACATTAATTCATTGTAGGACTAGTAATTATACAAAAAAATATATATTATTGTAAACATGTTACACTAGAAAATTAAAAAATTGAAATGTATGCTCATAGTGAAATGATCCATTCAAAAGTTAAATTTTCAATTATTTTTCTGAAAAACAATAACAGATTATGCCCTGCTTCTAGTTTCTTGTATTTGAGCAAATTATGCTGTTTAATTGTTTTACTAAACCTTGCTCCCACTTTGCAGTAAGAAGTTGCCCACTCTGTTCAAATGAAGCTGTCTGAAGTACCCAGTAGAACAATGTATTATTTCTGAAACAACTTAATTGAAGTGAAGCTTACTATGTGAAGGAGTTATATCTGTATTCAAAAGGAAACTTCAGCATACAGAATACCAATTGAGGTATAGTAGTCCACTTTAAATTTTTACTTTTATCCATCTAAAGAAAGCATGAGATACAAAAATAAGAGATAATGATTATTTTCCAGACACCAGAATACACTATGGTTTTGCTTGCAGTTTGAAGTGACGTTCTATTCTTGTAAAGCAGCATTAATTGAAACCAATATTTGTCCTGTCATTTAATTGAAAGTAATTGACAATATTCTTGTTTGTTTTTCGGCAGCATTTGTAAAGTTAATTTAGTTTAAATATCACACCATCCATTGCTTTTGATTTTCTTGTGACCAGAAACTAGTCATTTTACATAGTGGTGTAAGCTTACTATGATAATTCATGCAAAGATATGATGAAAGATTATAGAAGAAATATGTCTTCGATTTACTGGTAAATTGTTAAGTATGGAGCACATTGTCTTTATGATGTGGAATATATTCAGTGCCAGATAAACAATTACTTGCAACATGACAAATATATTTTATTTTCAGATATTTGTAGCTTCAGTTATGGGAGAACACAAGATTAATTGAACTGGAATCCCTTCAGATGTTGACATAGCTAATTTTGGATAATATAATGCCACAGAAAACTTGTCGGTCTTGGAGTATGGCTGTTTAACATAACACTGCAGATTGTTCACCAGAACAATGAAATTACAGTTTTGCTTGTTAATGAACTAATTTACATAAATATATAATTTTTGTAAGCATGAAGAAATTTGGAACATATCATATAATGGATATTTGTTTCTTTTGCATGCAAGATCCAAATATATTTCATAGAGTGAACAGCAGATTAAATATTTTCATGAATGGCATTGAAAAACATATATAATGTATAAGTATATCTTTGCTACAATGTTGGTAAATGGAGGCTGCTATTTTACTGTGACTGAAAGTAGTTCAGATATGACGCCTTATTATGTCCGAGGTTTATAGCCCATCATACAAGCCAAAGAGAGCAGATCTTTTTTCTGTGTAGAACCATTAATTTTCAATGTTCATATTTGAAAGTGATTCTGTCATATTTCCTGAATTTGTTTAATTTCCTTCATGATTTGCAAATATTAATTATCTACTCTTTATTTATCACATTTTTCTGAGAAATAAATGTATTTCCCACAAAATTTCTGTTTGTTTATAGGCTTTTTATCCTCATTCAGATAAAATCAGGCTACTTTTGAAATTATACTTTATTGTGAAATAATCTAAAAGAAATGTTTTTTTTACTGAAAAACATGTTATAAGTTATGGTGTTCAATTGATTTCTGCAGGACAACTTATGAAGGAAATGAAGTGTGTTGATACTTGCCATGCTAGTATCAAAAGACAGATTTAGTTCAATATTGGCAACAATAAATTATTTTTGATGCAGTTATACCCCTTTTTAGCTCGACCTTTTCTTTTTAAAAAATAGAGGTATCGTCTGCAGTATTTATAGAGTTATTGCCCTTTGACCCTTTTCCTTGTCTTTCTGGACTTATTACAGAGTTATTCAATAAAACTTCATCAATGGTCAACCACATTGTAAGGAAATGCAACATACAAGAACCACAACTTATTATCTTTAATTGCCCACAAACATAACTCTATTTCAATTCTTTTACAAGGTATTCTGTTACATCCTAGTGTCCAAAGCAGTTTTGTGGGGGTATTAATCACATTTAGTGATAGTTCTAGTTTTAACTGACCATACTTGACTTATTGTTTTGTGAGAATTTCATGAATCTCTCTGGATGAAATTGTGACATTGATAAGTCATGTATTCACAATAACTGAAAGTTTATCCCTGATGGAACACTTATTACTAGTATGCATATAAACAGAAAGATTTTTCAACCATTTTCTTTCCGAGTTGTTTGAACTTGATAACTTGAATATCAGATTGATAATAACTATACTCCCCAAGAATGAGCATGTTTTTCATATGCCTTATAAGTAGGTGAAATTATCAATGCTGAGTCATTATTAATAGGGGACTTGATTATCTACTTTCTGCTTCTGTCAGTAGTGTACTCTTAAAATTTATCCAACTTTCAAAGTATTATTTTGAGGATATAAAGCAGTTTGGTTTTTCGATCTCAACTGAACCACTTGAGAAAAAATACTGGTTTTTAGTACTTTTGATAAACCATGGTGTAATTGTTGGATGTCAATGATAAATCTCCCTGAATTAAATCATATGGCAAAATATTGCTCTTTCCTTTGTACTCAATCATTTCCACTTGAATAACCAGCAA
This sequence comes from Ruditapes philippinarum, assembly GCF_026571515.1. NCBI lineage: Eukaryota > Metazoa > Mollusca > Bivalvia > Venerida > Veneridae > Ruditapes > Ruditapes philippinarum. Next base: position 14,199 of record NW_026865558.1, read on the forward strand.
TATAATGTCATATAAATTTGCGCAAGCGACCCTCCAGTGCTTTCAGTGCTTTGATTTTCATTTTTCTCTAACATGGTTTTCTAGGTCTATTTACAAAATTCCAAAAGTTACATAGTTTCTTAAAGTGTATTTGATATTCAATCAACACTATGTTTTATTGTATAATTGTAACAAAAATAAACAAAAATGTGAAGGTTTTATACTTATTAAAAGTGGGTGGGGTAAATTTATCAGACAATTGTAGTACAAAATAACGTTTTTTTAAGAATTCTTATGCAAATATTCACTGCAAACATATTTTATTTTATAAGTATTTTGTTTTCCTTCAGGTCTAGAAGGTGTGCTAAAATATAATTAAATGCAGATACAATCATTTGTATACAGTGTTTGCATGATATAAGTTGTTTCAATAGTCATAATATAACTTGATAATTGTACAGAAAGAAGACTGAATATTCACCAACGAACCATATGTTAGATAAAATCATGCCTGGACCTTAGTAAAATGTTGTCTATATATGAATACAATTATTTCCTGCACAATTTAGTCTTGCTAAAAGCTTGTAACAGAATGATTCAAAGTTATATTTACTTGCACATCATTGTAACCAAGTATAATTGAATAAGTACCGTCCATTTCTAATAACTTATGTAGACATGATATTTTCAAAAGAAACAAAAATTTAGGCGACTGATACATCATATTATCTAATGACTAGGTGTGCTAAAATAGGTATCAATAAAACCGCTTGACCCACATAACAAACATAGCTTATACTTTATTTTTCCCATAAAACAAGAGAGCATTGTTGACCCTAGATCACGCGCCTAAGACCAACTGCTTGAAAAGGTCTATAATTCTTTTATACTGAAGAATGCTAAAATCATATAAGGAGTATCTTTTTTTCACCAGTCATGATTTAAAGAATCATGTCCAATAACTAGGCTCTCAGAACTACAAGAAGACTCGTATAACTATATTCTAATAAGAGTCCATGTAAACTAAGTGATTTTGACCCTATGCCAATAGTTTATAATCTCTATATAGCATCAAAATGTTATGATATACGAAATTTTCTCTTCTCTCGGAGAAGAATTTTAATATATAAGTCAATGTAAACTAAGTGACAGGGAAAGCCATTTTGGACTGAAGGAACATGATTTAAAGGCCCTCACGAGGAACACAGTTTTTAAAGACTTGTGTAGGGAATCGCATTGAAGTTGTTTTGTTGTTGATGTTATTAAAAAAAACTCAACAAACAAACAAACTGTAATGCCTAGAGCTTAGATAGTCAAAATATAACCTTGCCAAGTAAAGAAGACCTCTTTAAAAGTTACATAAAACACTTTTGTATCATTAAGTGTACATGCAATAAAAAAAAATCTTCTTAAAAATCAAAATGCATAGAGCACAGGTACTAAGCTGGCATGAAGCACCATCTTGGGTCTTTATTAACACATTTAATGAATCATGCTCATAGACCCACCTGGGTTCACAGACTTGTATAGGAAAACACATTAAAAACATCTAGTGTTAAACTTCATTGACTTGAAATAAGATATTTGGGATGTAGACTTATATAACATGCATAAATTTGTATGATGCTACTGCAGTCTGAAATGGTTTTGCAATGGTATCACTTAATTTACAAAGATCTGTTTTCTCTTAAACTACACTATCCGACGCATATACATTAATCATGTATCATCATAATTAAGTTATAATAATGATATATCATGGACAACATGGTCCAAATTTACCAAACACAAAAGGTCACTAAGTTTATATGGACTCGTATATAGATATGGTTATTAAAGTTCTCTCGTGTGAAATAAAAAATTGAAAGCAGATATTGAGCATGTTTCTTTAAAAGCAACCGGATTCAATTATGACACAAATCATGTGTGTTATGACATAATTGACAGTCCCAAAATGATCTTGTTACCTTTTTTCCAACAATGATCTTAGGTGAGTGATCCAGGGTCATTATTACCCTCTTATTGAAAGAAAAAAAAATAAGATATGATTACTTTAGGAAATACTAGTATACTTTGTATCTTAACTTTTCAAAAAGTTGCATGCAGGCCAGGCCATATCATTGATATATATGCTTCACATCACATACATTTTGTTGGCTTTTAAGCCATGTTTATATTATAAATATAAAATTGTGGAGGAGTCAAAAATATGCGTTTATGGACTACCTTTATACCTTACATTCAAGTACATGTTTGCTATTTTAAGCACGTTTAGTTGATTTATTGTCTTCTTATATGTCTTTACGATTAACAATTAATATATGATATCAAATATATTGAAACAAGAATTATCATGCAACCAAATTTAATAACTGAATGTATACACATGTTTGTATGTGCATTTCTTGCTCACCCACCAAATGGCCAGAAGGAAAACAAAAATACTTTCATGCAATAAAAAGTACTTTTTAAGCTGGAACATTTGCATAAGAATTCATAAAAAAGTAAAAAGGCAAAGAAGTAGAATGAACTTAGCTATGTAGATTTTCTGTTGTTTTTTCTTTCACAATTATCATATAAAATTACCCCACCCACTTTCACAAAATATAAAACCTACAAATTTAATGCTTTTCTTACATTCTTTACAATAAACACATGATATCAATGGAATGTCAAATACAGTTTAAGATATAAAGTAACGTTTTTAACTTTGTATATTACTTTAGAAAATCAAATTTGAAAAATATGAAAAAAAAATGGAATTTTTTCTTGATCTTTTTTAAAGATGTTTTTAGACAAAAACTTTTAAAATGTTTACTTTTATTGAGATTAACATATAATTTGATTATCTCTGATATGTTTAAACACTTTTTTTTATCATAATAAACATAATTTGTGCAACAAATTATACTATAAAAATGATATAACAGTTTTGCACAAAATCGACGGCCATATTGGACACCATCTTGGATTTGGAAGAAGTATGAAAGAGAAATTTTGTGAGATTTAAATTTTAGAAAAGGAGAAATTATATTCATGCTTTTGGTGTGTGTTAAAGGTCTGTACAAAAAATTGCAATGAATGAGCTAGAATGTACTCAAATTTATGTGTCGGCCATTTTGAAAATGGCGGCCATCTTGAATGAGCAGAGATATTTTGGGGCCCACTTCAATTTTGAAATCTACATGGTCTAAAGATGATTTCCTGAAAGTTTCATGCTTGTATCACAATTTGCACTATTTTCTCAATTTCCCGCCCCACTAATAGCGACTATTTATAATATGTTTTGTTTTATGATCAATCTTGAAAAAATCATTTAAGATTTTTGAAGCCCAAATTAAGATGAAGCTAAGAGAATGTTTAATTTGTCCATCTTTAAGTTCAAATAACTAATGTAGCTTCTTTTAAACTAAATGTACATTTGTATTTAGGTTTTCCAAAGCATATTCGTGTAATTGGAAAATAAGGTTATCCAAGTGGAATCAACATCAATGAGTTGTCTGCCTCAACGCCAGTGTCCGATGTCAGATATTCGCACATGTGTGTGTCTTCATGAAATGTTGCTCCATAACAGCCATACATTTTGCAGCATTTCACGGCGCATTGGACGACGGATAGAGACGGACTTGGAGCTGTGTTCAATGCATAGACACCTGCGCGTCCTTTGTCTAATCTGTAGTCTATAAAAAACAAAGATAGTTTTGTCCACATAAATCAATAATATTTACAGTAAAAGATTAGACCAAAGATGTATTAACACTTACTTTGGTCCTTTTAGCTTTAATATATAAGCTGGGTGTAGGAATATTTTACACTACAATGTGGCGCCGAAGGGTTTTTAAAGATATTTTTCTTTAATACTTCGGGTCATTAGGTGTTTATTTATGTTTCAATGGGCCAAGCATATCTGCAAAGTCTTTTTGCAGAGCTAGAATTGCAAGTATCTAATAAAACTTAAAAATATAATCTTCTCTTGAATAAACGTACAAAAATATCAACGCTGTTTTAGTCAGTTTAACTATATTGAACCGCCTGCAGTATTTGTGTTGAAAATTCCTCACATGTTTGTTTTATTTATTAGTAATTGAATGTATTATTCGCAAAAAATGCTGGTTGTACCACATATACAAAGAAAACGTACTTTATTTGATCTTTTAACTGTTTTCCTACGGTATGCATGACTTTGAGATACCGAAATTCGAAGTCAATTTAATTTTATATATTTATATTTTATATGCTTAAATCTTTTCGTTGCGTTCCTTGAATTCACCACATTGCTAAAATATATTGCTAAGAAATATTACGTTATTATTATATTACTTACGACATGCGGAAGGGTATGCATATACCTCAACCTCACAAAGTTCAAAGTGTTCTACTACCGTCTTTGATCTTGTTAATCTCACCCATTGTCCAAGTACTGTGTTGGTCAGATTAAACGTATGAATGAGACCTTTTGGTAGAGCACCTTCATAAAATCCATACTGTGTGTATTCGTTTCTGCTGGGACCAATGTAGAGCTCAATATCGCGAATACGTAGTTCAGCTTGAAAACAAATTTGGAATAAAAAAGTAATCATATCAATCATAATGTGGCTTGACTTGTCGAAGAAAAGAAGCGTTATATCGGGAATCTCGGAACAAATGAACAAATATATATTTATTTAGGAGCAACACAATACATATATACCTCACATTACATTCTTGTTGTAAAACACGTTGATATTTATCACATCGCATATATATACAAATTACAGTCAGTAATAAGGTGGCTATTTTATCGTGTATGATATTTTCATTAACACTTGTGTAAGAAAATGCCCTATAGGCGGTTTTTCATAATTGCATTTATACAACAAACCAACTTACAATAAAAATCATTAAAGTTTTCTTTAGTGTATATAGTGACGTGATCAATGAAAACCTTTTCTCCCAAGTCCACTTCCCAGTAAGCATTGGTGTCATATTGCGTGTGAAAACAGGAGTTATCTGTCGTACTTTGTGACAGGTTTCCGTCCACAGCTCTGTCTGCTACACTACCAAAGTGTGTGCTTGACTGATAGGCTGGCTTTCCAAGTGCCATATTTTCTACAATATCATTTTGAAATGCTTAAGATCATTTGAGGATGCAAATACAAATATGATGCCCTTTTTAAGAAAAAAATTATATAATTAGATTATCTAACAACAGATAAAAACAAGGAATGTTAAAATGACACATATGCATCCTTAATGGGTAGTAAGAATAAGTTACCATTATGCAAATCTCAGGGAAACCAATCTAATGGTATGTGATGATTAAGGAATGTTATGTGTTTATGAATAAAGAAAAACACAATAATTATAAGGCAACGCACTGGAAAATTGAAAATCGGTGAAGAAACACAGAGTTAACAATGGTGGTTTAGTAGGCATGAACTGAACAGGGAAATATACATAGAACTATCAACATGGATAAGGTTTTGGTATTCAGTGTCACGGTGACTTGACAGTGGGGAATAAAAAGAGCCTCATACTGATTGTATATAGAAGGCCTTTGTATTTAAAGATCCTGTATGTTGTACCACACTTTTATATATGTATATGATTATGCTTGTAAAACAATTTTCAAACATCGAAGAATATGTAAAATATCTTCAGCAAATATTCGTCAACATTATTTGTAATCATTAAAATATATGCATTCATTTCTTATTGAAAAATTTGACTAAGACTTTATAGAAAATAAATTTCAAATACCTCCCTTTATTAACATGAACATGTACATTCGACAATATCTTTAAATTTTTTTTTTGAACTTACAATATTTATAAATCTTAATTTGAGCATTATATTTATGAAATAAAACCATAAAACATTGAGTAAGAGGACCTTACGCAATAAATAATTTATTAGAGCAATATATGAAACCGGAGTTGTTATAATGTATGTGCCCGTCATTGTTGTTAATATGCGTTCGTTTTTTATCTACTGAATTGTGCCTAAGATAATGCATGGACGGAGAACCGGGTCTTTCTCAGTCAACAATGCTGATTATTTGTCATATAACCGTACAAAAATGTCTGCGTTATTTAAAAACACATTCCCCATATTTTATGGGGAACCTGTCAGAAGGTCCCTTTGATTTGCTGCATCGTAAATAAGAAGGTGATACAAGAGCATCTTTTTATTTTATTTTAAATTCATGTTAATAAATATATTGAGTATTTGAGTAGGAAAATAAAAATGAATATTAATTGCATTGGATCGTAACTGATATTTGTTTAATTTTGCATTGACAAATATCATAACGGCTCAATCTCCAACCAACTTAATGTAAGGCTATAAAGAGGAGAAAATAATGAAGCACATGTTCCATTGGTGCAGTATAACGTAGTATCAAATGTACATTATCTTCATACCCGAGGCATTCCTCAACAAGGAATGCATGAATGTAACTTTATATTCTTTATAGTTGAAAAAAAAGACACAACAATAAAACTTATTTGCATATCATCTGAAGACAAAATTAAACAATAGTTCACGAAGATGAAAACGAGAGTTATAAACTAGGTAAACGATCAAAATTCCAAAATGAATTTGATAAAAAGGTAAGGTTAAAGATCTTGTTACTAAATTTCTTATGGTTTTATATAATAAATCTGATGCTCAAATGGAGATTTTTCAATACTATAAGTTCAAAAAAGCATTAATTGTAAAGAAATTACGGAATTTACATTTCATGTAAATAGAGGGAGGTAATTAGAAATCTATTTCGATAAAGTGTAATCCAAAGTTTTCAATAACAAATGAATGCATAGATTTTAATTATTACTTATAATGCGAATAAACACTTGCAATACATATTTAGAACATTCTTTTATGTTTGGAAATTGTTTTGGAAGAATAATTATGAACATGTATAAAAGTTCACTTAAATGTTGTTACATCCTTAATTACAAAATACAGGATCTTTAAATACTGCAAGCGTCCTCAAAGTTCTGATACCGCGAAAAATTTATATCAACCGGTATTTTGAAGGAAGAAAAAAACAACCGTTACGAGTTTTGTAAAGCCAGAATAGATTTTTCTTTTGCAAATAACTGTGAAGTCATTTGGAATATTTTTAAACTAGAAGTATGAGACCCTTGAAAGTAATACGGGAAGTCTTGAATTAAACTTAAAGATTACTATGTCTTAGAGCAAAATATTTTTATCGCAAATATTTTCTGAAATATATACAAAAATACTTACTGAATATGTCTTATTTAAATAATAGAATGTATGTATGGGAAGCTTTATTCCCTATTATGAATTAAGTAAAGTTAGTCCTTTAAAAACAGTTTTTAATGACTATTCATACTACACTACTATTGTGTCCACCTATAGTCTGTAGAGTTTAAGACATACTATATCTACTATGTGTGAAGCCAAAACAAAAGAGACTGTATAGCAATATTATGTATCTTAACTATCAAATTTGAGCATTATATATCTTTTATCTTACCTAAAAGATATAGCTCGACTAAGGTAAATCCTGTGAAAATGATGAATACAACAAATACAACAAATAAATTCTTATTGGCTTTAGTTAAATCCATTTTTAAATCAAACTCATGTAATATATTTGTTATGACTGTTACTGAATGTTTAGAAATCCGGTAAGTAATAGATATACCATTGCTGCGTTGACGATTTCTGGGTTTGCGTAAATTATACCATAATCACGTGACCTTTCTTATGCCTTGACCTCACGAGACAAAGTCGAGTGAGGTTGCATAAGAAAGGTCACGTGATTATGGTATAATTTACGCAAACCCAGAAATCGCCAACGCACCAATGGTGTATCTGTTTTAACCTATAGCTCCGCCCAGAAACACTTACTCCTTCACTGAAAATTATACCATAGTCTGGGTATGGTATAATTTACGGTTATTGGAAATTATACTTGGAAGAATTTTACATAAGAAGCGCTGAAGAGCTATAAGGTTAATATAGAATAACTGACTTTGGCAGAATAAAAAATTCTACTGCGACACACAATTATCGTTTTATTACCTTTAATTAGTTGCGCCACTGCAGGCTTCAATTTGCCTTTCATAAAACATTAATAACTCATACACTGGTGTGCAAAACATAAATACATACATGATTGGGCTTGATCGGTATATGGGACGAAGAACTGCTGTCATTACGCAAGACTCAAACAAATTAAACGACTTATTAATTTTTCAAAATAAGGAATCAAGAAACATTTTTGCCCGCCTAGCACAGTAAAAACATATTAAATCTAATTGGAAGAATGGGAAAGTTTTAACATTTAGAATTTAGAAGATATCTCCGTTAAAGACGTTAAAATTTGTTAATTTTGTGTCTGCAATCAATAAGCTGAAAATACTAGTATGTCACTTAAAGTAACAGATGATACATATATTAATCTTATTGCTAGCCCTTGACTTACTAAAGTGCTCAACAAGTAAAATTTTTATTACGTCGCAATTCGAAGAAAACAGCATATTGTTTGGCAGCATGGTGCCGGTAGGTTGGTCAGTCAATACCTCCTTAATTATTGCCTATCAATTTAAGATCAAACTTGAGAAAGCATAAGCCCTTTATCTTACTACTTCATAGGTGCATTAATCTGAGCCATTAGATGACCCTTCAATTTTTTTCAATAGTCCAAAAGTCAAAGTCACAATGACTTTTTATATAACACCATTTTTTATCAATAACTCGATAACCAACAGACCCTTGCCTTCAAACTTCACATCAACATTAACCTTGGCTAGAAGATGATCCACTATTGGCTTTATTGAAATGAATAAAAGTTAAAGGCCATATTGACTTTGTATGTCAAAACGATTGCCGATCAATAACTTCACAACCCATGATCCGTTGGTCCTCAGACTTTTCTGCTGCACTTGAACAGTTAATTATATCTTTTCATCTTTTTACGTCAAGGGGTCAAAGGGCATATTGACCTCATATATAGAATAAAAACGACTTCCGTAAAATAACTGGATAACCCATGGGCCTTTTGCACTCAAACTTAAAACTTAAAACTCAAAAAAGTATGCATTGGTCCTGGATAGAACATGACAACACGTAGTTGATTTTGGAGTTAAGGGTTCAAAGGTTAAGATTACATTAACCTTGTTCTTACCAATAACTCTATAACTTCTGGGCTTGTTCTTGGCAAGTAAATGCCGCATAATAATGTTAGATCGCAGATTCAAAAGTCACATTGACCCTGCATATCAAAACGATTTTCGACAAATAACCTGACGTCCCGTGAGACGTCGACCCTCAAAATCACCGGGGCATTGCACTTTGCCGGGATATTAGACTTATTGATATTGGCGTCAAGGACTCAAAGATCATGATAAAATCGACCTTGTATGCCAAAACGTTTTCCCAAAAATAATTCAAAAATCCATGGGCCCCTAGACCTCTTACTTCACAAGTACGTCGGCCCTGTGCAGTAGATGACCCCAATTGATTTTGGGGTCAAGGGTTCAAAAGTCACAATGACCATGAAAATCAAAACGGTTTCTGACTAATAATTCTTCAATTTATTGGCCCTTAAAATTAAAAAAATAAGCCCTCGACACTCAAACTCACATGCACTTTTGTCTCGGCCAGTTTATAGTTCATCTTTATGTTGGGGTCGCAAAGTCAAAGGTCAAGACACATTAATCTTATATTTCAAAACGGTTTCCAATAACTCGACAACCCATGGGCCTTCTGCCGTCAAATTTTGCAGATTTATTGGCCTAAGACAGTACATGACCCTTATTCATTTTTGTTGTAGGGTCACATTGACCATGTATGTCGAAATTTTGTCTTAATTGTGGGGGGGGGGGGGTCTCATAAGTGGATATTATCATCATGGCACAAACATTTTATGATACAGTCTATTTTGTATAAAGATGTTCAACCAATATGTATCAAATAAGAATTTAATTCTTCACCAAAAGTTTTGCAGGAGGCAACCTTAAAACACTCTGAAATATATTTCCTCGCCTTTTATGCCTTTCATTTTGTAAATGTTAAAGAATATTTCAATCATAGCCGTTTAACACATTGTTCCATCAAATGTCATTTAAGTAGGGTTTCCAATGTCATTAATAAATTGAAAATGCCTCATAGTATCCTTTATAAAAATTCTTGGCAACCATAAAGAAAACAATATCCTAACCAGTGCAGTAAGTGAAGTATTTTCGTATATTTTCATACATAAAAAACAACCACAAAAAACAACAAAATTTTCAAAAACAAAGAAAACAACTAAAATAAAAATACAATGGCTACAAGTTAAAACTGCATTAGTAAATCTGAATAATAAAACCTCTGGAAAATATAATTACAGAGTGGACAAGTATGTGTATATGTGTAGTTTTTTATATAGTGTAGAGAATTTTCCCCAGGAGATAAAATGAAGAATAAAGAAAGATTACATTTATTTCCTTATAATTTACCTTACTAACGTTATGCTTTTTTTTATTGAATTTTGTTAAAAATTGTTGTTATTTTTTCAATTTTGTTGAATTGGATCAAAGAGAAAGCTAATTTCTATAAATTTTTGGGACACACTATTGAACCTGATGTTTCATGTGCATGGAATATTTCACATTTTTTATAACAAATTGTTTTTCACTGAGACTCATTTACAGTGTCTGTTGTATTATATGAGAATATGATAATAATATATTGAATAGCCTGATCGGTGGACCTGTGAGCCTCCCATTATCCTGAACTGGTATTCTTCAGCTGCACAACCACTTTCTCTGATCTCAATTATTTGTTGTTTTGTGTGTGTGTGTTTTGTGTGCGTGTGCGTGCGCGTTTATTTATGTGGTTTTCGTAAAGAAATATTCAAATAACTTTTCAAAAGAGAAACACTCAAACTAGTAAGTAAATTGTTATTCTAACACGACCTGCATTTTTCCCTATTGAATATAGAAGAACCAAAAGTGTGTATTATTATACAATAAAATCACTATTGACGTTCAATATTAAGATATGTGAAGTAATCATTATACATGTGACGTAACCAATAAAAACTCCGACTCACAGAAAATAAGTACGGAAACAAATCAGGCGCAATTTTGCTTATTATCAGGTACGGCAGCATTTATATATAATTGATGTCGTGTATCGAAATACTATATCCAAGTCGGTGATTTTATCGTTGGATAACATCACTGTTTGTCGTTCGGATGCGCATCATTATATCACTCGTGATATAATTCCTCTCCAAACAGTGATGTTATTGAGCAATCAAATCACTGTTTGGGATATATTATTTCTTAAAAAAACTTGAATTTATTTCATAAATATAGAAATTGCTAAAGATATTTTTCATCTTATTTCACCTGATAGTCCTTTGTAACTCAGCATTTTACATTAAGGAACAAAACTTAAGTTTAAGTGAACTCATGTCATCTTAAGCAGCTTTTCCTGCTTGTCTTAATGTAATTTGTCATTTATTTATTTTTTGTGCTATTTTACTATCAGTTTTAATTTTTTCTATTCAGAATCACATTTTGCAAAAACTTGGTTATCACTTGTTCACTGTTTCATACAATATGATTTATCCACCCTGTATGTAAAGTTGTTTTATTAAAAGAGTTATCTTGTTCACTGACTACATTTCATCAAAACAACCTTTTGCTTTTTTCCTCTATATGTATGTAGAGAAAGTTAAATTTTTCCTATTTCTATTAGAGAGTAAGCTAATTCAACCTGCAACGTTAACTTTCTGGTCGAGTTGACTAGTATATCTATGTTATCTTAAATAAATATTGACCCGTGGTGTCATCCTGACAAACACTATACATGTATATCTAAATACTGAGATTATGTAATGAACTTATTTTAAAGATACGTAAAAAAGAAAGATCGCAATTCCGAAATACAATAATAGGCAAATTTTATCATACATTAATGGATTTGGTCTGTAGCAATCTTAAATGTTTTTTTTTATCAAGTTTGCTCAGATTAATTTTATTTGCTCCATTTAAGGGACCGCTTGAGATGTAAAGGTAGCGTGAGTCGATATGCTTTACTTACCAGATGAAAGTTACAATGAACTTGGGACATTTGTGAAAGGTTCCTATCATTTTTACTTTGAAGAAGAAAAGAAAGACAATCAGTGTTGGGAAACATTTTAACTAGTGAGGCAAGTTGAAGTTGAGCTTGAACTTCAACAAGTTTATTTGCAAACATATTTCTATAATCACTGAAAAACAGTTGTTTCTTGTGAGCGATTCAGGGTCATCATGGCCCTCTTGTTTTATCATTTATTTCATATTTTCACTTTTGTTTTAAAACTATATCAAGCTAGAATATTTACCTATTCGTGTGTGAAATTAACTCGCCACTTGAAATTACCAATGTGTTAATGCACACACTCAAAAATAATAAATGATTTATATGTCTAGGTTCTTGCATGCATAACTTCATAAGATTGTAATATCAACCAAATGACTACACTATAATATATCGATTCCCAAAGCCACCATATAATACATTTTTTAAACAACAATTTGATCCACTTTGCGTTGCAATAAATTTAAAATTCTATTATTCTGCACTGTTGAGCACTGGCGAGTAAGCAATCAAATGAATTTACGGTACGGTGTTCAAACTAGCACCATTGAACTTAAAAGATACTTATTATTATATCTTTTTATCTGCATTATCACAATTATAAGACTGAAATAGTACTCAGTGATTGATGTCATATTCATGCTTAGATTCTTTTCAAATAATGCATGCATTTTAGTCTTTATTTATAAAATAATACAATTTCTGACTAGACAACAAATAGTAAATAGCAAAAAAGTCAAAATATCTACAAAATCTAAAACATAATAACATAGATACAATCAAGTAAATCAATATAACGTTGTTTTTTATATTTCTTTTATTGATCTACAAAATTTGTTTATACCTATTTACAATACTTTCAAGATTGTCAGAGAATACGCGCAACGGACACCGTGTGTGGTATTACGTAAAGCTTTTCTTTAAAGGGACACCACTAAAGATTCTATTGACATCGCGGAACTAGAAATATCTTTTAACGATTTTGGTACTACTTGATCGATGTAGGTTTGAGCCAATAACATGTGTGCACAATTTTACATCATTTTCTTAAACCAGCTGGGCCCAGGGTTAAAAAGCAATTCTCTGAGGTCAAATTCAGATCTAATGTATTTGATTGGTCACAAACTGCCACAGAATGTACACTGACCAATGAAAACCCTGAGATTTGAGACAGAACTTGAAAAAACGTTTTATAACCTTTAGGCCAGTTTCCACAAAATGTACAAAATGACATTATAAAATACCCGTAACTCAAATCGGACTTTGAATAGCACAAAACAAATTAATTTTGAACTTAATTCTGAATTATTTTATAATTATCTTTTGCATATTTTCTCGTTGTAAATGCTTAAATTGATCGGTGTTAAAATTTCATATTTAGTTTTTAGGCTTTTACAACAGCGGAGAACCTTAAGTAGCAAGTGTCTTTCCTAAAAAAGATCAAAAACATTTATGAACGCGAGAAGATATTACGAGTTTTGTATGAAGACACCCGGTGCTAAAAAATGTTATTTCCTAGTTGCTTAAGTGTTTTGTATTATTTCGGGGATGTTTTCTATTAAGAATTGGTGACAAATCAAAAGATATTGTTAAGGATATCTCATGAGAAATAAGACTAGTGTCCTCATAGCAGAATTTTAAAAGCACCCATAGCGACTATTTATAATATGTTTTGTTTCGTGATCAATCTTGAACAAATCATGTAAGATTTCTAAAGTCAAAATTTAGGTAAAGCTAAGAGGAGGTTTAATTTGTCAATCATTAAGTTCAAATAACTAATGTAGCTTCTTTTAAACTAAATGTACATTTGTATTTAGGTTTTCCAAAGCATACTCGTGTAATTGGAAAATAAGGTTATCCAAGTGGAATCAACATCAATGAGTTGTCTGCCTCAACACCAGTGTCCGATGTCAGATATTCGCACATGTGTGTGTCTTCATGAAATGTTGCTCCATAACAGCCGTACATTTTGCAGCATTTCACGGCGCATTGGACGACGGATAGAGACGGGCTTGGATCTGTGTTCAATGCATTGACACCTGCGCGTCCTTTGTCCAATCTGTAGTCTGTAAGAAAGAAAAAACAAAGCTAGTTTTGTCCACATAAACCAATAATATAAGATTAGACCAAAGATGTATTAACACTTCCTTTGGTCCTTTTAGCTTTAATATATAAGCTGGATGTAGGAATATTTTACACTACAATGTGGCGCCAAAGGGTTTTTAAAGATATTTTTCTTTAATACTTCGGGTTATTAGGTGTTTATTTATGTTTCAATGGGCCAAGCATATCTGCAAAGTCTTTTTGCAGAACTAGATTTGCAAGTATCTAATAAAACTTAAATATTCAATCTTCTCTTGAATAAACGTTCAAAAATATCAACGCTGTTTTAGTCAGTTTAACTATATTGAACCGCCTACAGTATTTGTGTTGCAATTGTTGTTCTATTATTCATCATCTGTTTGTTTTATTTATTTGAAATTGAATATATTATTCGTAAAAAGGCGGGTTGCACCATAAATAACATGAAAACGTACTTTATTTGAACCCTTGATTTTATCTCGACATATTATTATTTCAATTATTTTCTGACTGTATTTGCGACTTTGAGATACCAAAATTCGAAGGCAATTCTTCTTTATATATATTATGCGAAAATCTTTAAGTTACGTCCCTAGAATTCACCACATTGCTAAAAAATATTGCTAAGAAATATCACGTAATTATTATATTACTTACGACATGCGGAAGGGTATGCATATACCTCAACCTCACAAAGTTCAAATCTTTCAACTACCGACTCAGATCTTGTAATTCTAACCCATTGTCCAAACACTGTGTTGGTCAGATTGAATGTATGAATGATACCTTTTGGAAGAGTTCCTTCATAAAATCCGTACAGTGTGTATTCGTTTCTGCTGGGACCAATGTACAATTCAATATCTCGAAGTCGTCTTGCAGCTTGAAAATCAAAATAAATCATAGCAAATAAGCAACTTGCTGGAATTGTCAAAGAAAAGAAGCTTTTACTCGAAGAAACCAGAAATATGTGTCGTGCTAATTAAAATAGGTATTACTTTTGGATGTATTACAATACTTATATTGATATATATTCCACAATATATTTCCATTCTGAAGGCACATTTTGACATATATAAAATTATAAAACAAATTAAAAACAATTATAACATTCGCGTGCAAACAAACAAAAAAACACCCCAGTTTATTAGGAATTTGTATTCAGTAATGGACACTAACAAACTTACACAATGAATCATTAACGTTTTTTCTTGAGTATAAGGTGACGTGATCAATGAACATTTTGTCTCCCAAGTCCACCTCCCAGTAAGCATTGGTTTCATTTTTTGTGAGGAAACAAGAGTTATCCGCTGAATCTTGTGACACATCTCCATCAACAGCTCTATCCGCTACTTTATCACCACCTGTGCTTGACATAAAGGCCTGCTTTCCAAGCGCCTTATTTTCTATAATGTATTTCTATATTGTATCAGATAATATGAGCATGCAAATACAAATGTAATTAGCACTTTTAAATAAAATATATATAATGTAAAGTCTTCGACTTGCAACTTTATAGAACAAATTAAAAAAAATCTCTTATTCTTTGTTTATGGTAGACCACAAAATGAATAACTTCAAGTGTCCGTTAATTTCTTGCACAAATATGCACATGGGTATTCCATAGGCATTCCTTCGCCAGAATAGTAAGAATGGCGCTTCATGTTCTTTAAAGTGTGATTTAATACCCAACACAAATGATTTGCAGACCATCTTAAGGAAATTGATTAATATTATTATTGTTTTTCAAGCAAAAAACCGAGAGTGAGAGACATCGAATGTCGAGCCCATATTCTATATTTACGACAAAATCTCCAAAAGGAATAAATTCGATGTACGTTTAGACAAATACTGTCAAAGTAACCTTAGAAGGGAAGACTTGAAATGAAATTATATTTACCTAGAACATACAGCTCGACTGAGGTATATGCTGTGACAATGATAAATACAACAAATAAATCCGTATTGGCTTTTTGTAACACCATTTTTAAATCATACAAAAGTAATTTACTAATTAACTGGTGACAACTGATAATAATCAGATAGAGTACTGGTAATATAGAATAACTTGATGTGATAAGATACTAATTCCTACTGAAATAATATGCGAGAAACAATTATCTTTTCATAACTTTTCATTAGTTACGCCACTTCATGATTCCTATCGCCATTCATACAGATTTAATTATTCTTTCATCAGACAGGGAAGAAAATAAATGTGCAGCACATAAATGCATGCCTAGCTTGCGTATTATTATCGCAAGATATTCCCAAGTGATTAAGAAAAGTACACAGTGTCGGTGTTGTTTGTTGTTTCGTATTATTTTTATCAATGTCAATGAAAAACAAAAAAAAATACCAGATCTAAAACAAAATGCTTGTTATGTTTAATTGTTTGGAAGATTAGGAACAATAGTTTTTGTAACATGTAGGGGGCAAAATTCGAAATCCAAGAGGAGGAAAATAAACGTTCATTACATTTAAGATTAGGAAGATATGTTAAATAGGCTAATAATCAAAATTAAATAAGGTAAAAACATTAAATTTGAATTTCTTACATTTTTGTGTCGGCTCTACAGAGTAGTGGCGACATATAGGGATCACTTCTCCGCCTTCTGTCCGTCCGTCACAAAACTTTTCAGGACTACTCTTCAAAAAGTGCTGGTGCCATTTCATCCAAACTTTAAAAGAATGACCAGCACAAGTTTTGCAAATCTTTGGCATTTTTAATTTTAATGATATTTGTTAGAGTTATGGCCCTTTAATTATTTTTATTTTTAAAAGTATGTCCGGACTACTCTTCTTATACCACAAATGCAATTTCAATAAAGCTTTACAGGATTGATCTGTAGCTCAAGTAATTGCGCATATTTCGCAGGTTTTCTGGATGAATATTTTTTGGCCGAGTTATGACCCTTGAATAAAAATGGTATTTTTTTGTGTAGCTGCCAGCCACACATAATATTGTCTGGAATCCTTCCCAGAAACTACTGGTGCAATTTCATCCAAACTTTACTGAAATGATCAGTACCAAGTCTCTGATTTTTCATATCACCTGCTTTTTCTGGTCAATGATTTTTGCCAGAGTGATGGCAATTTAATTATTTTTATATTCAAAGTTTTTCCAGACTACTCCACGTATACCACTTATGCAATTTCAATTAAACTTTACAGGATTGATTGGTAGTTCAAATACTTGCGTTTAATTTATTGGTTTTCCACGTGAATGGTTTGGCCCTTGAATAAAAAGATGATTTTGAGTTGTCAGCTTTACAGAAGCTTGTTTGGACTACTCCTCAATACAATGTTTTGTTGTGCATCTCATCAACATATTTTGATTCAATGATTTCGGCCGAATTATGGCCCTCGAATAAAAAACGCGTTTTGCCCTGTTTATGATTTTTAGTGTGTCTTCTGCCACACAGCAGCTGCAACATGCAATTGGCTATCAGGAGGCGACACATGTGCTCACTGATCGCCCTTGTATACATCAACTGGGGTATTTAAACCGGTAAGAAATGTCAAAGATAATTAAAAATATACTCAGAAGTTATTGCATATCGTATTTTTGTGCTAATCTTAGAATTGATTGAAACGCAAGAATAAGCAAGGAAACAAAATCAAAAGCCGTACATTGTAAGGGTCAACATGAAAGTTATAAAGAGTTAGAAAAGTTAAATTTATAACATAATGCTTCCTCTGTGTTTGTGATATTTTTGAAATCGATCCGTTACTTGACATTAACATACTTCTCGGTGCATTACTAAAGAAATATATAATTGCATACAATGAATTTCGGAGCATTCATTCTTAATTTTCAACGTAAGGGTCAACATGAAAGTTATAAAGAGTTAGAAAAAAATAAATAAAATAATACACAGAGTAAAATTTGATACAGAGACAAATTTAGGTTTGTGTCGTATATAATCAATACTGAGCTAATGATATAAGTTTGTAACATATCTTTAACATCCTTAGAAATGTAAAAAAAAAATCAGATAAATAAATAGATACCGGTAAATAAAAATGAATTTCTTTAAAAAAAAAAAAATAATAAATAAATAAATAAATAAATAAGTAACACCAACATTTTTCCACAACTTAATTTGTTTGTGTTAATAATCTTACTTATAAAATAATGTGATACCAGAGGAAAATAATCCGTAATGTCATATGACAATATCACTTTGCAACCCTCTTACATTAACAAACTACTTCGTGCGGCGCATATCGGGCGTCGGGTTTTAGTAAGTACTTGTTAGAAGTTTGAGAATTTAGTTGCTCGGAAGATTAATATCACACAGCACTGCATAGGAACAAAAATGTATTTTATTTGACAAAACAATGTCAAGCAATGATATGTTTTCTAATTAGAGATAATTGTTTTAATCAATATAGTATGTTTTATATAAATGTATCTTGTGATTGGTTTTGTGATATATATAAATAGATATCTTTCATTGGTGTGATAACTAGTCATATTCATAGTATTATTCCTGCAAATATGTGATATATGTAATTAACATAATGTGCAATAGAAAATAATATTATTTGATCTTAGAAATTTAACATCAGTCCAGTATATCATCTCTAAGTATGGACCTGAATGCCAGTTCTCAAGAAAATATATTCTTTACCATCAAAGGACCCCATTGGAAATAAGTTCTCTATTTTATATTGAACTTTCATGGGTTATCCTGTGTTGTATATATTGTCTTGAAGTCAACAAGATCTTTGATTTAATTATGAATGTAAAGTTATTATTTTTCAATTAATTACTGTGTTAAAAACAATGTGATAGATATATCTGTGATAAATTGTCTGAATTTGTTTTGTAATATGACATATATATATATATACACACAAATAAATCAAACAAACAAACGTAAATTTCGGTTGACATAACTTATCTAGGGTGAAGATTTCGTTCTGTCACCCTCAATGGGAAATTAAATATATATATTGTTATATGCCATATGATATGATATGATTTGATATGATATCATATGAATTACTTTCAGATCGTATTTAGATGTAAATCTTGAAATGACTGGAAAACGTAATACATCGGAATTATTATAATCAGAAAAGTTACATGAAAATTCGCAGAGTCGGTTTGGATGGTCTGTGCATGAAGGATACGATGCCAGTGCAACCATCCCCGCAGCCATAAGGACATTTAGTTACGGCTCTCATTTTTAACCACTTAAAAAATGCTGGAGTCAATTTTGAAAAACAGTAATATTAAGGTTTTTTATTTTATTTTTTCATCATTGTACAACAAATAAAATGGCAAATGTGTGTGTAACAGTTATTGAAAATAGATTGAATCTTTATTTTTTGTTGAGATATTAGGCAGCAGCCTTGTGATAGAAAGACATGGCAAATGGCAAACCAACAAGCATTTACC
Source organism: Ruditapes philippinarum (assembly GCF_026571515.1). Taxonomy (NCBI): domain Eukaryota; kingdom Metazoa; phylum Mollusca; class Bivalvia; order Venerida; family Veneridae; genus Ruditapes; species Ruditapes philippinarum. The sequence continues at coordinate 33,757 of NW_026865558.1, forward strand.
CGACTTCGACTACAACAAGCATTTACCCGACTTCGACTACAATAAACATTTTGATATACAGTGAAGAAAAAAGGTTTATTGATTTATTCATTTCCATTTCACATGTGTTTATTTATTTATTTTATTCTATTTTATTTTATTTAATTTTGGTCTGGTTGATGATACAAATAATAATAATAATAATAATAATAATAATAATAATAATAATAATAATAATAATGATAATAATAATAATGATAATAATAATGATAATAATAATAATAATAATAATAATAATAATAATAATAATAATAATAATAATAATAATAATAATAATAATAATAATAATAATAATAATAATAATAATAATAATAATTATGATTACAGTAATAATAATAATAATAATAATAATAATAATAATAAAAATAATAATAACAATAATTAATAATAATAATAATAATAATAATAATCATAATAGTAATAATAATAATAATGATCATAATGATAATAATAATAAAAATAATAAAAATAATAATAATAATAATAAAAGTAATAACAATAATAATAATAATAATAAAAATAATAATAATAATAATACATCAAATCACCCATTATACGATCAATATCACATCAATGTCTAGACAGACATACCTTTTAGTAAATGCATTATCGATTCAATTCATACAATTTCGATCACAACAACTAATAAGGAAAAAAATATAAATTATGCATTACTTTCATGACAACAATATGGCATAGTTACAATGCAGTTGACATACTTAGATAACACGTATCTTTATATTGATCTGCAAGGAAGATCTAAAAAATCAATTTTGTCATATTTGAGCTGTGTAAAAATAATAATTAGAAAAATTCGAGATTTAGAATTAAAGCGTTCTTTGTCCTACATTCAGTTCAAATATTCGTTGAGACCTCTTTAAAAAGAACCAAGTTTCTATGCCTTTGAATTTGTAATTAGTCAAAAGTATCATCCTATTGGAATCAACATCGATGTGTCGTCTGCCTCAACGCCTGTGTCAGGCGTCAGATATTCACACATGCGGGTGTCTTCATGAAATGTTGCTCCGTAACAGCCGTTAGTATTGTAGCATATTAAAGCGCAATGGAGGATGGATAAGGACTGACTTAGAGCTATGTTCAATACATGGACACCTGCACGTCTTTTGTTCAATATGTAGCCTTAAAAAGAGAAAATAAACGTATGATAGCTTTGTCCACGCCAAGCTAAAATATGAGCAGTAAAAGTTAGATGGGTGCACACATTTGTTTTTATTTATCTTAATGTATAAGCTGTAGGAATATGTGATATAACAGTGGTTTTTTATAGTGCAAACTGCAATCTCCCTTAGATCCTTCAGGTCAAGCTGTTTGTCTTGATTTCGATGGACAGAGCATATTTGCAAAGTCCTTTCGAAGAGTTTGATTTGCCAATTATACAAGAAAATATTATTTTCTCTTAGTGAGCATATTTGAGCCGCGTCACGACAAAACCAACATAGTGGGTTTGCGACCAGCATGGATCCAGACAAGCCTGCGCATCCGCGCAGTCTGATCAGGATCCATGCTGTCCGCTTACAAACCCTATTACAAGTACAGAAACTGTTCGCGAACAGCATGGATCCTGATCAGACTGCGCGGATGTGCAGGCTGGTCTGGATCCATGCTGGTCGCAAACCCATTATGTTGGTCTTGTCGTGACGCGGCTCATTTGATTCTCAGATAACGGTTACCTTTTACATTTTAAGATATAAATTTAGTATATTTCAAGTTACGAGTACTCCGATATCAAAAATATTTTCCGTCCATTAGAACAGACTTTCTCAATAGCCTATATTCAAATGTTTACCTATCAGCCTTTTAGTTCTACAAAATTATATCTTAAGTCTCGAATCAAGTTGCAATATTTATTTTATTTCGTTTTCAATAACAAATAAACTAGATAAGGATAATTTAAGTACTTCATTAATTAAGTGAAATCATTATCGATGGCCATGTTATTAGCAACTGAATATCCGATAGTTGTGAATTATTAAACACCCTCATTCTATGTGTTCTCACATACTTGAAAATCTTTTGTTGTTCAAAGAATCATGTAAAATTATTAAATGATAGCCAAAAAATCTTAATTACATTTTGCTTAATGACTTATATAAAAGGTACATTCTTGTCCTATGCAAAAGTAATACAAATGTATAAGACTTTCTGCTTTATTTAAACCATTGTAATGCCCCCCCCCCCCCCCCACATTTCGTTATCGTTATTAACATACTAATCGAAATTTCTTGGTTCTTTCTTTTTATTAAACACACCACCAAGTATGTTAACGTGTGAAATACTTACGATATGCGGAAGGGTATCCATATACCTCAACTTCACAAAGTTCAAAGAATTCTACTACTGATTCTGATCTTGTAATTCTCACCCATTGTCCAAACACTGTGTTGGTAAGGTTGAATGTGTGAATGATACCAATGCTAGGACCAATGTACAGTTCAATATCTCGAAGTCGTCTTTCAGCTTGGAAACAAATTTGAAATAAAACAATTATATCATCCAAGCATAATATTGTTTTAATTATGACAGAAAGGAAGCTTTACTAGACTGTCGAAAGAAATCGTGTCATGATAGATGAGCAAATATGTAAGAAAAGAGTATAACAATACATGTTATATAACCCAAATTCCAATTTGGAGGAATTTGTTGACATTGATCACATTTTAAATTTATCATAACGAATATGAATTAATCATAAAATGTGGTATTTTATCGCGTGTGGTAATTGCAAACAACATAAGCACATTGGCGCTTGTTTATGAAAATGCTCTATAGCTGTCCGTTATCAATAATAACGCTGATACAACAAACCTACTTACAATAGGGACCCCAAAGGTCACTTCTCGTGTATATGGTTACGTGATTAATGAAAACCATTTCTCCCAAGTCCACCTCCCAGTAGGCATTGGTTTCACTTCCTGTGTGAAAACAGGAGTTATCTGACGCATCTTGTGACAGGGTTCCGTCCACAGCCCTATCTGCTACACTACCATGGTGTGTGCTTGACTGAAAAGCATGCTTTCCAAGTGCCATATTTTCTGTAAATATTAAAGGTCATATGAACATGCAAAAACTAGGCAATCTAATTGTACTACGCGTTGAGATATTGAGCAATTTCGTGCATGGGCAATAGATTCTGATCCAGAACAAAAATATCTCAGGATCTAGCTTTGGTACGTCGAAATTCATTGGCTAACAAAAACAAATATATATGACGTGCGTTGTGAAAGTAAACGTACTACAATGTTTTGCTCTTCATGCAACAAGTTTTAAAAGAAATTCTTGTATTGACTGTGTATAGTGGACCAGTGAATATAAGCACGAAATTAATAATTAAAGAGAACTAAATATGTAACCAATAACAAGTTAAATGTTTAAGTCCGTCATTGATGTTGGTTTGTCGTCATTGGCTTAATACAGGCTAGTCCATAATTAGAAAGTAAAATATTAATATGCAGATCCTCCTTTCTGAAAAATATTTATTTTCAGTAAGAAAACAGATTTTTCATGGGCAACTGGTTCAAACCCAAAACAAACCATGAAGTTTAATACTTTTAAGTATAATAAGACGACTTTTGAAACATTGTCATTTTACATCTTATTCCTTAAAATAGCTCGAAATATATTATCCGCATCCCCCGCCCCTGTGATATTGTGAAGGGAAATGAAAATGGATGTTTTTAAAATCGCCTTTTTGTCACTTGGATTGTAATTGATATTTGGTTTACTTTGCGTTGACAAAATTGAATATCACATTATTTACTCTAAAGTCAACTGTAAGCTATGATAAAATGAGTAGAAAAGGAAGCACATGCTACATTGTTGCAATAAAAACAGATTAAAATGAACATTATTATTATCGATACCCATGATATGTGATAATCTTCCAAAGATTAATTACAATGACCGGAACCAAGTAGGGCAGGTTGTTAACGTCGCTGTCTTTAAAATACATTTGTGTTAAGAAAGCTGTCCAGCTATCTTACTTGGGTCTGTGAATCGAGTCTTGTGATCACTGTTACAAAGGAATATGCATAAAGGGATGCCAAAAGTATTGAGGTATTCCTTAACCAGAAAGTCTAGGATGCCACTTTATGTTCTTTAGAATCCGACGACAAAAATACAAAACAATTATTTGAATGTGATAAATAAAATTGATAAAATGTCCTTAACTAAAATAACTTAGAAACTTTAAACGCCGCATCCCTATTCCGAGGTTAATGAGAAATTCGAAAAACGTGTCATAGTGATCTTATAAGTGAAGATTTATGATTAAGTTATTCTTACCTAAAATATGCATCTCGACTGATGTATATGCTCTGAAAATGATAAAAACAAGAAATAAATCCTTTCCTGCTTTATGTAACTCCATTGTTAAATCGAACCTTAGTACTATTTATATTTTTTGTAATGAAAGTTAATAAATATTCAGTATAACTGCGTTTGACAGGGCAATAAATTCTACTCAAGTAATGAGAAAGAAATATTTTTTATATTTTCAAAAGCTCTAATTGCTATTCATAAATTATTCTTTCATCGGAGAGTGAAGAAAAACTAATGTGCAGAAAAATACCATGCCTGGTTTGAGTATCATAATTGCATATATTCCAAATCGATAAAGACCAAAGGCACATTGATGATGTCGATACGTTTTATTTCTCATTCCAGCACTACTTTTTCAAAGAAACGCTGAGCTTTTGTGATGGCCTACTCGTCTTCAAAGGCGGCGACGTCTGTTGTGTTGGTGAACCTTGTCGGTAATGTTTTCGTTTATTGTCATTATCTTCAATACTAAACAAGGTATTTCATCGCAATTTGATTTGTTTATGAATCTTGTTGTTTTCTACCTGTCACACCTATTTTCAGGTAAAATTTGTCAGGCCACTAGGACCTTTAGTTACAAACAATATAACTTGCTATTTAAAACAAAGTGCATTGACTATGATCTCAAAACTTTGTATGTAGATGCAACTCAATTAGCTCTACTTGCTACACTCATTTTAGTCAAGAACAACAAACAGAAAACTGGCCATTCAAGATATTACAGTGAAATTTTTTGCTGGCGCAAACAGCAATCTTCCTAAGATCCTTCAGGCCATGCTGTTAATTTTGATTTCAATGTACCAAACATATCTGCCAAGTCTTTTTGCAGGGTTGGATTTACCAATTCAACAAAAAATAATATTCTTTTAGTTTTACATGTTTGATTTCTCAGTATATATATATTTTAATGTCGCAAATCAAATAAGTTTCACATTCCTTTCACTATAAACACTCTGTATACTGCATACTACATAAACTAACCAAGGGTCATTACTCTGAGTTACAGTATCTGACCGGAACAAGGCACGATATGCGCATCTCCTGTTGGTACTGTTGAAGGTTCCATAAAGTTTCGTTGGATTCAAGTCAGTAGATTGCAGAGAAGTAGTGCGGAAACGATTTTGCTCTATAAATAAAATGCATACTGCATAACTAATCAAGGGCCATAACTCTGAGTTAAGTGTCTGACCGGAACAAAAGCAACGACATGCGCATCTGCTGTTGGTATTGAAGGTTCCCATAAAAGATTTACGTTGAATTCCAGCCAGTAGTTGTGGAAACGATTATTGTTCTATATGAATACTGCATATACTTATCAAGGGCCATACCTCCGAGTTAGAATGTCTGACTGGAATATGCCGATGAAATGCGCATCTCCTCTTGATATTGATGATTCCTATAAAAATTTTGATTGAATTCCAGCCAGTAGTCTGCGAGAGATAGCGCATGAACAGATTATGCTCCCTTATCATACAATGCAAAAACTTATCATCCCAGAGCAATATCTGAGTTAAAAGTGTTTGACCGGAGAAAAGGCGAAAGATATACAGCATTCTCATAGTATTTGGTATTGGAAAGAGTTACCATAAAACTATATATTGCAATATCCCAGCCAGGAAATAAAGATTATTAAGAAGATAGAAGCGGAACGACATTTATAGCTCTTTATGAATACATGCATAACTACTTAATACAAGGGCCGATAAGAATCTAGATTAAAGTCGATACTGACCAGAGAAGAGATATGCCCCATCCTACTTGAGTTTGAAGGATTAACACATAAAACTTATCTTGCATTCCAAGACCGTAGTCATTCAGAGAAGTAAGCGACGGAACGATATTTTATGACTAATCTTTTAATCGACATAGCATACTTATCAAGCATAATCTGAGTATAAAAGGTATTGACTTGAACAGAACACGAATAATAGAGAAATATCCAATCAATTGAATATATAGAAGAATACAATAAAAGTTTGATATGAATTCAGCGCAGTAGTTGGCGAGAAACTAGCGCGACAACGAAATTCGGATGGACGGACGGAAGGGCACGGACGACGGACAACACGAAAACAATCCCCTCCCGTTTTTCATCAGCCGGGGGATAATAATCTTTTAGCGGGAAGACAATAAGAGGTTAAATTAGATATTATTACATACAGCTCGACTAGCAGGTAATACCAATAGAAAGTGATAATGATAAATACAACAACAAAAAGTCCGTATTGGCTTTATGTAACTCAATTTTTAAACCATGTTAATGTCCATTTATTGGTGACGACTTGATAACATATATATATATAGATATAGAATATAGGAATATATTTAGACAACAACTATCCTACTAAGATAATAGATGGGAGCATATAATCAATAATATATTAAACATATATATATATAGGTATCTATATGAATATTGTATATTATATAATTTATCGAGATAGAAGAGGAAAACCATGAATATATAATAAAAAAACCACACATAGAATTTTGGCGCATTATCGTCGATGATAAAGAGATGTAGATAAGAAACGCAATACGTGAAGTTCGATGCGTTTTTTTTATATTGTAAAGTAAAGTCTTGTCAATGTAAGACAAAACACAGCAGATCTTAAACAAATTGAGAGACTCAATGTCTATCGTATAGATCACAAGGTTTTTGAACACATACAAAGAAAATGGCAAAGAAAATCTGAATGGAAAAGAGATAGATATTTACATAAATATAAAACTAGGAAGAATATAATGTGATTAATTAACAGTTATGTGTGACTAGTTGATAACAAATGACAAGTTGACAGACTCGATGACATGATCATCATAGATAAATATAATTACAACAACACCTCACATGCTCAATAGTATATACATAGTAGTATAGATGTCATATGACATAATGGTCCACAATCATCCACATTATAATAAAGTACCGACATCAAGCTTTTTCCAGCACAACTAGGAGGACGAATATCATTCTAAAACTGACTCATACCGATGACACACACATAAACTTTACACTAAAGGTCATATTATTGAATTCCAGGCAATCAGTGTATAATCTTTACTCAGAGTAATAAATGATGGAGTCTAGATAAGATCATATAGAAAGCATGAGGACTATGATAAAACCTGATAAGCAAAGACTTATATATATTATTGCAACCCAACAGATAGTTGAGAACACAAAAGAACAGGATTCTCGCTTTAAAGCATGTTTAGCGATCACATTATAAGTATTCATCAGAATTATAAAATATACAAGCATAATGAAATAGATATATATATATAGATATATATATATATAGAATAGGATATATAGACTAGATAGATAGAGAAAAAAAAAAAAAGAGCATACATATAATAATAGGATGATAATAAAGAATCAGAATGATAAACGATATAATATAAAGTAGATATATTAACATTAAGAATTAGGAGATAGAGAGAATACGCAATCATATTGACATTATAGAATAAATTATGCAACACAATATAATATAAATTATTACAGAAAAAAACGAAGCAGAATAAGATAAAATGTACTAGCAATACAATATTAATAAAATACAATAGTAGTATTAGTAAGAAAAGAAGATAAACCATTGAGGAGAAATGATGAAGGACGGGATAATTACAAATGGATCAAGTTCAGAGTACTAATAACACAAACAATAGACAAGATGTAGAACTGATATATACTAAAGTATATAAATATACAACTCATTTTATAACGTAAAGTGTTATAGAGACGAATAAAAATAAACAAGAGACAAAATATATGATAGAAGACATATGAGGATATATATACATATATGCATAAGAATAGAATAGGAGAATAGATTAGGATGATTATATATATAGAATATACATATTATAAAGATTATAGAACAGATCAATATATATAGATAGATATTATATTATAATAATAGATAATAAACATACATACTATGCAGTAATACATATAATTGATAATATTACTAGTACAGATAAGGATCCAAATATATACATATAAAAGATAATACGTTGACAGATACTAAAGTACACCAAACCATATATACTTATATAATTATCATATATAACCATTGACATATAAAAGAGACAGATATAATTAGACAATATATTTATATATATAGGAAAATGCCAACAATAAATTTATGATATAAAAACACAACAACACTATATGATTTCTGTCTGCACAGTAACAGCCTATCATGACATCCAAGCTATCATAAGATTTTATAGTATATAGAAAGATATAGGATATATAACATTAACAATATTATATAATACATACAGAGACAATATACAAAAGACATATATATATAATAGGACGAGACGGTAGATGAAAAAAATAGATAGAATATATAAATTAGAAAAATAGACAATAAAGAGAGCAATAAATACCATAGACATATACAGATAAGAGATAGAGATATATATATAATGTAATCAATCCAGAGAATATAGATCTAGGGTAATATATATGTATGAGAGTAAGGAAGAATAAAGCAAAAACATTAATATTAATAATAACACTACCAACATAATATACAGATAATAAAACAAATTAGAGAGAATGTTAGTAACATTAGATAAAAAAATAAGTAATAAATAGAAAAATAATATGATAATAATAGAATATATATAATTACAACAATGCGTCAAAATTGGTTATTATTTCCTAGAAAACAAGATAGTGAAGGCTACTTTCAGTTTGTTCTCGATTATTTTTATAACAACTATGTGATCTTTCGCACGGAGACATAGTAATATAACACAGAAATTTTTTTATTACTTTATCCATTGATTTATGGAACATTTTGGTGAATAATATCAACATACGGCTTCATAATATTTTTAAATTACCGTCCGAAAGTATTTATTTAAACACGAACTATTCTTAATTAATTTTGAGAAGAAATATTTTGGAAAGACGATAGTTAGCCGTCAACATTTTTCTATATAAATAATACTGCTACGTTCATTTCTAACAGGTATCGAGATGCGTGGTGTTTTTGAAGACCCTTTAAAGCGGCTTCCAGCTTTTCTACAAAGATACAATATTATGTAATTTTAGATGAAATTATATATAATCGTCAAATAATGGAATTAAAGAGGGAACTGAAATTTGACACGATAAACATAACAACAATAAACATAGGGAATCGCCCTCGATACTCTGATCTACCGGTCCACTCTACTTTTGTTCCTATTTTTAGAAACGAACGTCCACTGCTGCTTAGATCAAATAATAACAAGACATTATTTTATAAAGGAAGAGCTATAATACAAAGAGATATAAATGCTACAGGTTATTAGAGTTGTAATAAAGACTATATATTAATATATGAGAATTAACAGTATCTAAACAACACAAAAAATAATAATTTGTTTTCCCGAACAAAAGGCGCTGATCAGGCGCGCTTTAAAAAAGGAATTTGTGTCCCTGTGACTTCACAGAAGAACAATGATTTTTTGATGAATTTATTTCAAAACAGTAAAAAAAATCAGCAGAAGAATTAACAAAAATTAAATGCTGTACACAAATAAAAAATATAGACAACAAACAACTCGACGATTAACACTGTAATAGTATCATCTATACAAATAATAAATACATTAACGATATAGCAGTATATAAGAAATATGCGAAGAGATTAGAAATGTTTTATATGAACAATTACCTTATTGCATTTTATACATAACAAAGGCGCAGGAAGTAATACTTTGCAGATTAGTAATTTACGGGTTTACAATTGTAGTCAGCAAAATAAAAAGATATGTCCAAAACTATATGTTACAAGTGAGAACTTATATCCAAAATCTCCAGGAATGTATAACCTTGCTGATTGACCTCTGAAGACAAGGAGGGTATGGGTCATTTTTTCCCACATTGAATATAATTTCCAAGACGTTAATATATAATAATTGAAGTCAAATATTTACACAAGTCCGCTCTATTCTACAATAGCTTATTATGGTATTCTTTTCAGTTTCAATGAGTAACTAGATTAATATCGTATGATTATACTATACAACAGTATGAATCTTTGTAGTATGATAGAAGTTCTGATATATATACATGATATATTGAGAAATATATATGAAATGAGAAATATTATAAGTAAGTATCATAATACTATATGAGCGCATGTATGATTATTTGTATTTTTTCCCGTTCTTAGCGCTAATTTTTGTTTTGCTTGAATGTCTTCTGCCTGCCGTTCTGTGTATGATTAATTTGGTGTTCTGGTGTCTTCTAACATGCTTCTTGTATGATGTTTTGTTGGTGTTGATATCTCTGTTCTGTGATCTGGTATACTAGTTGTAGCGCTGTTGTAGCTGTACTGTATCATTATAATGATTAGTTGTAGCGCTAATAGAAATTATATATATTATATAATGAGATTTAGATTGATACGATATTATATATGTTATTTATACTATTCTGAGGACATATATAAGATATAAATGATCAGTTGTTGTTTCTGTTCTTTTGTAGATTTGTAGGATTAATAGTAATAAGAGAAGCATGATCTGTTTTAGAGCTACTATCAAGTAATAAAGTCCATGAAAATATAATTTATTTAAAATGAAGAGATATATGATGATGACGAAGATGACAACGATGACGACGACGACGACGACGACGACGACGACGACGATGATGATGATGATGATGATGATGATGATGATTCGAACAGAAATTATGTACTATACATATATAAAATAAAACTACCTGGCAATTATCATATTAAAATAACTAATTTCAGCTGATGATAACAACAACAAGAATTTTGATTATGACACTGACAATAAAAGTTGACTTAACGAAAATGGTTTCCAGTGAAAACAAAAATAATATCAACAGAGCAATGAAAAATTATAACTTCAGTAACACGTTGTGGCATGGCCTAGCGGTTAACGTGTCGAACCAGTAATCTCTAGTAAGGGGCAAGCAGTTGTTTCCTTAAGCATAAAAATTTACACTCATTGCTCAGTACCTGTTAAGTCTAGGAACGCATTCTTGAATGTTTCCATAAGCTTAAAGCTTCCTACATAATCGAAGTAAAATAAATTCTGTAAAAAACATTAGAATATTAACAATAACAATTCTACCAATTCACAATAATAGCAACAACACTACTAGAAGATTCAATGCAAACAGTGATTGCAACGCCAATTGTAGCAACAGGAACGGTAGCAACAATATCGATAGTAACCTCATTTATGTATAACAACAGCAATTTGAATTTAGATGATATAAGCAGGGATAGCAACAGATGTTATTACAGTTTTAACAGCAACAATTATAGAAACAAGATTATAGCAACAGTTCAATGATGGCAACAATTCAAAAATGGCAACAATTCAACGATAGCAATAGTTCAATGATGGCAATAATTCAATGATTGCAACAGTTCAATGATGGCAACAATTCAATGATGGCAACAATTCAACGATAGCAACAGTTCAATGATGGCAATAATTCGATGATGGCAACAGTTCAATGACAGCAACAATTCAATGATGGCAACAATTCAATGTTAGCAACAGTTCAATGATGACAAGAATTCAGTGGTGGCAACAATTCAATAATGGCAACAATTCAACGATAGCAACAGTTTAATGTTGGCAAAATTCAATGATGACAACAATTCAATGATAGCAACACTTCAATGATGACAAGAATTCAATGGTGGCAACAGTTCAATGATGACAACAGTTCAATGCACTGCGAAAAATATACTGATATACGGGAATATACGGTCCCGTTATTTTTGAACTATACGGGCGGTCGTACGGAATGTATTCGTCGATATACGGACGAAGTAGTACGAGTCCGTATTAGGGACACCGGTATACGGGAATTTCCGTATATGCATCACGGCTATACGGAAATTCCGTATTTGCCCCATATACATTGCGTCATATTTTGTTCGTACTTTTGCAGTATACGGAGAAATAAAAATCCCGTATACGTAACTATATTTAAGGTTGCTATGCCTAGTATACCACACTATAAAACGAATACAAGGATAATACAGGGACCGTATTTCTACATATACAGAGGATATACGGACCTCGTATTTTCTACGTATAGAAAGGATATACGGAACCGATATTCTACATATAACAGAGCCATATAGGACTCGTATTCACAGTATACAGATGAATATAACGAGAACGAGAGATATATAATATATATATACCAAAGATAATACCGCATAGCGATCTACACTTCATAATAATATATAACACAGGGATATACGGAATGTATTTTTTTTTAGTTGTCAACAAAGAATAGATATACAAGGAGATACAGATAATATCAAAAGCATGCATTTACATATAAGTGATATAGAAACAGAGAGATATAAGATATAATATATATTTAAACATTTTGAATGGGAACTGGTAAGTCTATGCTTAAGAACGTTATCTTCACATTGGAGTATTTCAATAATAAAGTAAAACCAAATCGAAGTTTCACTCTTAATATTTAATTACTTCATAAACCTTATTCAATATGTATACCATATATTAAAACAAATAACATGTCTTCGGCTACAACAGTCATAATAATTGTTGCAAGCTTATTCCTGGGGGAGCAAATTAATGTATGCGTTGCTAACGGAACGGCGATATTTTACCGGTAATGATGCGATACAGAATCAATGGAAATACGTATCACAGTGAGAAAATCCGCACTGCGATATTTCTTTAGAGATCGAGTTATATTATTTACACTGTTTCGATATTTTTCAAGCCGTAACCTTCTAATGAACTGCATGTTGTTTAATGTAGACAACTATACCAACTTGAAGTTCGATTCTATTTATCTTAACAATGATTTTTTAATGAGCCCTTGTATACTACCCATTAAAATATTTAAAGATATTAATATCATTTGTTCGTGTTAACTTCATATTATTTAAAGGGAAAATGCGTCATCAGGCACAAATTGATTATTACAGAAAAGTTTTAATATATCATTAAAACTAAAATCCGTCATTCAAAGAAATTCGTCATTCCAAACAGTTCTTAAATCACTTAACATTATCAATCATCTATAGGAATTTACGTAGACCAGTGTGACGGATGGTCTATTTCGTGACGTAGGAAATGTTATCTCCAGATATTACAATCCTCTTCGGCATGTGTATATCTGAAAAGAGAGTTCAAAATCCTGTTTAAATAGTGTGTGAAATAGTTTCAACAACCTTCAAAAAGCTATACAGAAGCATTTTTTAAGCGTAACATTAACATTTTTTTTCTAACGCAAATTTCAAAATTAATTTTATATAATTAGGATAAGATGTCATTTATAAGCAACCATGTTAACACAGGAATTTAATGAAATGATTAATCTAGGAACGGGTGATCATGTATATGTTTTTTGTTAAAAAAACCTTTACGATATATTATTTCACACTGCAATATAATGTATATTGGTATCTTTGTTTATGTAAGAGTTATTTATATAGAGAGATATATATAAATATAAATAGTATAGATAGTAGGAGTCAATTCGTTTTGAAAAAAGCTCTAAAAGTACAGATATTATGATATAATAACTAATTAGATACCGTGATTTATGCAACATAATGATAATACATTAAGAAGGCGATACCGCTATACTCTCATTTATATAAAAAGTTAATCTTACAAATTTGGATTATTGTTTTTGTTTCAATATTCAATTGGTTTCAAAAAACTTCTAATTCAAGCTAACGAGAATGAATACCTCAATAACAATAGTGCTATAGAATTAATATTCATTAATTATATATATAGTATATTAAGAGATTATAATAGATTGACAATAGAATCTCTTACAGTGGTCGCCATCTCTAAAAATAAAGTGATAATTCTCACGAAATATAAATCAAAATATCCTCCCTTGCTATAGCATAATCATGATAGATGAAAAATCAATTCAGAATAATAAAATATAGTATAGTAATCAATTTTTATGTGAACATTGCATAAAATACATAAGAATATTTTAGTTCATAATGCGAATGCCGACTATTACGCTTGCGCACGTGAAACATTTTACGGTATCAACGCAATATGTTAATTTCGTTTCACGTGCCACAAAGTACGTGGCTGTAGTGATAATGTAAGTGAAACGGAGGAGGTCAGTCCCTATCCAGGTGTAAAACAGATATCATTTGTGTTTATTATCTTCAAAACAGGCTACGCTATATAAATTTAATTATCAACAAATAACCAACTCTCACGTAATGCAGTAGGTAATGGTTGGTAAATATCAATGCAAGACACTTAGGTCGGATTGCACCTTTTTCCCCAAAATAAATAATTGCTTTATAATCATCGCAAATCAGGTAATTGAAATTTTTGTAATCATTTATTGTAAAGATTAAAAATGCTGTGATATTTTCTATTAACTTCTCATTTTGTTTAAATGTAGCTATATTATAAGACATTATAAGATATGAGTAGATATATAATACGGAATGCAAATAGATACTAAGAACACATATTTCATAGTATATTTTAAGATATATATACAAGACAAAAATAAAAACTACACATACGGATAATAAATCACTATCAATACGTGCATGTATATCTAAATTATTAAAATATCATAACAAACTGCCCTTCTATCCAATCATTTTTCTTAATGTATAAATTTCAAAAATATATGGAAAGAAAACGCAAAAAAGTAAGACAACTTGTGAGGCTCGAACTCGAGACTTGTGATATAATTTAATGTGTATACATTCTAACTTTTCCATCAAAGACATTTCAAATTCTGGTTTCTTATAAGACATTATATTCGTTTGAAAATCCTGTTTTACTATGAAGACAAATGTTGTAACTTTAGGTGTACATGTACAAAAGAATGTAACGTCACTCTCACATTATCAAAGCGGAAGATATAGATAGTCTAAATACTTATACATATATAAAGTGAGTAAACTGTAAAGAGACTATTTTTGATAACAGAAATATGTTTAGGGATATTAATAATCGCATGCACAGTGCATCTATATTAAACCATTGTATGTGTGCGAGTTAATTCTTATATTTTATATATTTGAATTTTTGCAAATATTAAAAAGTATGGTTTAGGCTTTTTAAATGCGCGGCAAAATGCTTAATTCATAATTGCTTAATTGACATCATTTTATGAGTGTGACATCATTCCGCCTAGAAAATGATTCTAAACAAATATAAAAGAGAGAACCAAATGTATTTTATAACTACCACATTATTCCTTGTCAATAAAATGCGTAGTAATTAAGGAGAATTACTTTTGCCTTGAGGAAAGAATAAAACACATGAGTGTCAGTATAGAACAGAGACTGGACCATAGTACTATATATAGAGCACGTACACAGTGTCAATAGTTATATTTTATTACACAAAACACAACAATGTATACAAAGTGAATTAAATAATAATATAACCTGCACATACTCTATGAGTATATATATATAATTGTGTAAAGAGCAACAGCTGACATTTACTAAGAGAGAAAGATTTAACTTCTGGAATAATAATATAACTTCAGATAAAATGATAAGGAGCACATTGAAAATATTTCATATGTGACAATGTGCGAAGTGTTAATACGTAGGAACGTGATCACTTTTATGTGCATGTGTAGTTATGTATTTTGTGTGTTTCGTGCGTGCGTGCGTGGGTGTGTTACATATGCTTTATGTGAAATAAAGTCAAAATAATGGAATGTCGGAAAAATGTGGTGATGTACAAAAGGCTCAATAGCAGTTTTTCAAGCATAAATTAAATTTATGTATATGAAATATTAAATAACTGTTTCGCCTCACAGAAGCGCATGTTATGAGAAATAGACATCGAAATAATCTTATTATAATATTATATTTAAAACCACTAAACAAGAGTTTTAATATATATTATTATATAATATATATAAATATATGAGATCCATAACCACAGAGTTGAATCAGATAGAGTAATCAATGTATATACAATTAAAAATTGAAGATATAGATAATAGATAGAATAATAACAATATCAACTGTACAGATAACTAGAATCTATGCATAATTACTAACAACCTGAATATATTAGCACTAAAAAAAAAAAGTTTTAAAACTTCTTCTGGTTCGTTGCGATATTTATATTCACGAGTTTTAAAGCTTCTTACGCGACAACAAGGCCCTGATCTATGCTTCGTATCAATGTAAAAATTTAACATAGAGCCGCGTCACGACAAAACCACATAATGGGTTTGGCGACCACAATGGATCCAGATGACGCAGCCTGCCATCCGCGTAAGTCTGATCAGGATCCATGCTGTTTCCGCTTACAAACTCATAACAAGTAGACGAACGTTAGCGCCAAGCGTGGATCCCTAATCCCCGACTGCGGCAGATCGCAGGCTGGTCTGGATCCATGTTTCGGTCGCAAACCCATTATTGTTGGTTTTGCGTGACGCGTGCTCAATATATTTTGACACCAAGGTAAGTGAATTAACAGTTAACCGTTTTTATACCTAACACGCTGTCGGCCATATTACATGCAATCATAATCACATTCTTTGTATTAATGTAAATAAAAATTCTGACAATTATTTTCATTTTATTTATTCGTCTAAATGGTATAATGATTTCAATAAAAAAGAAATGTTTTGTTTCCTATTTTTGTTTAAGATTTTGGTATTCATTTAAGAAAAAGGTTAATATAAATAAGAAATATAAAACATTGTACAAAACTTAAAGAAAAGTAAATAAATTGAAAAGAGCGGAGTCTTTAAATTGACTTATGTTTGCATCAAATAATGGGAACTTTGTATAAAACTAAAAACTGCGAACATAAACAAGTATTTCTGCTCGTTTAAATTATGAAGACTGAGAAACAATTTTATCTTAAAATTTATAACCTTATTTTTTAGAAGTACTAAACCAATTTTCTTTTAAAACATGTTAATCTAAATCTGATAATTTTGTTATTATATTGAATAGATAAAACATAACCTATTTTTCGGCTATCAATGCATAAATTACTATAAAAATAAATAGATTTGAGTGTCCTCTTTTCGAATATGAATGCTTTCCTTGCACATAAATATATAATGAATTTGATTCAGACACCTAAGACTAGATATATATATAAGAGATAGATAATTGAGATCGAGCTTCAAGATTATGAATGTCCAATTATGAGCCAATCAAGCATACACAATAAGTGTGTCAACAACTGATTAATCCTTGTAAACTACCCATGTCCAGGGGCTTGGTAATACCTTGACATCTTCGTGTTTAAATGTCGTTAATTTTTAACTCGGTGTCTTTTTTACCCTGAAAGGCAGTTAATGATTAACGCATTTTAACAAATGCCCTTTTCATTTTTTTTGTTTTTGCAATTTTTCATACAAATAATCAATTAAACAAGATACAGTTTAGAATCAAATCAAACTCGTACCTCCCAGTCCTAAATTTAGGGATATATTCCTGCTTTAATTATACAATATATAGATATATAGATCAAGATATATACATAACACAGAGATTTAATAACACAATCAGTTTAACCCTGAAATAAGCTGTTTGTTGCACAAAATCAACTATTGCTATTGATCGCATAGTGATAATTGCCAACATAACAAATAACTGTTAACCTACTTGTTTTGGCAAATATCTAATTTTAATTTACTATCCATTTCCAATCACGGTTCCTTTTTTCATTTGCCGCCTATTCGATTGTTGATAGGATTCACCGTGATACAAAACCAACGTTTAAACTCATTGGCTGTTTTGAAACGCGTGATATGCCTAGATACCTGTTTTGTAGCATTAATTTATATTAAGGTCCGGATAATGCGGAAGAAAGCAGATACTAAGACGGCTTTATTCGATCCAAAATAATGCAATATTACATGTATTTAAATTGGAAATATCATGTGTCCATAAACGATAACTTTGCATACATGTATAACATAACCATTGATACATTTTCATAGGCAAAACTTTGATTTCTAATGCTCAATCGGTTATTTATTTTTTTGAATAATAATAATAATAATAATAATATTAATAATAATAATAATAATAATAATAATAAAAATAATAATAATATAATAATAATTATAATACTTTATGATGATGGTTGATGATGATGATGATAATAGTGATAATAATAATAT
Organism: Ruditapes philippinarum; assembly: GCF_026571515.1. Lineage (NCBI taxonomy): Eukaryota > Metazoa > Mollusca > Bivalvia > Venerida > Veneridae > Ruditapes > Ruditapes philippinarum. The sequence continues at coordinate 52,298 of NW_026865558.1, forward strand.
AATGATTCTGATGATGATGATGATGATGATGATAATGATGATGATGATGATGAATGATATGATGAATGATGATGATTGATGATGATGATTATGATGATGATGATGATGATGATGATGATGATGATGATGATGATAATAATAATAAAAAAATAATAATAATAAAAAAATAGTAATAATAATAATAAAATGAAATATAATAATAATAATAATAATAATATAATAATAATAATAATAAAAGAAGTTTTAGAAGCGCTAAGAAATATTTATAAATTACACAAATTTTTGTGACAACAACAATAATAAGCGGTGTAAAACAAAAGACCCACATTAAATTTACACATAGGACACAACGCCCCCCCCCCCCCCAGTCCATCAAACAAAAGCCTCCCTAAGTTTATAGACCAGACTGATTACTATCTATTTTTGCACCCCAGTGTTCGGGAACTTTGGTTATACTTCAAATATAATCTAGACAAGTATGCGCCTTTCACTTTTATTTTCTTGATAAGCTTTGAAAAGCGATTCTCTGGAAATATTCATTTACATTTGTACTGCACAATATAATAATAAAGTAAACATTAAAAACATTCATATCATCATATGAATTATAAGTACGAATTACACAATAAATAAAAATTAGAACTTATTGTACCTTCTAAATTTAAATCCTGTATTCAAACCTGTCAATTTTTATGGGGGGGCGAGGCTTGGCTTTTGTCCACCTTGTCATGTTTAGATGGGAAGGGGGGGCTTTTTGTTTGTATCCCCATTAAATAAATAAATTTACTTACTTATACTTATACACATAAATGAAGTATAAAAGTCCTTTCACATTATCTGCGGATTTCATAATAAAAAAACTAAAAACTTATTATTAAGTTTAGATAATTCGAGTATCGGTAAATTTCGAAAGTCCAATTTAAAAAAGTGATTTTACTATCAATATATAATTTAGTTATGTTCTTAACTTGAAGTTTTTAAAATCAAAACTTCGGACAATTTTTATTTTTTTTAACAGAATTTACTTTTACATAAAAAGATACATAATTTTATTTTAAACCAGGTAACAAATGTTAATTTACATAGCACGGCCATGTTTCCCTGTCCTGAACAATGTTCAAGTCACCGAATTATGCAGGAACACGGCTGATGTGAGACGAGGAAACTCGGGAGATGATGATGATATTTTTCAAGAATGCTATATCGAATAATTGACATCATCTATCAACAATACATGTACAAACACCCAGTGACATCCATCTGATTCTAGCTTGTGAACTTAGATATAATTGGACCTGGCGCAGGGTACTTCAAAGTTTACTTTAAGATAAATCTTAATTGTGTCTTGTTTAAATGACGAATTCCGCCAAATTAAAGGGATAACAACAACACGACGCTGCAAAAAAGCATTGGAAAGAAATACAGCAGCTATGTCTGTTTCATTTTAATATGTCGGGTTAGAGTCTTTATAATATCTAGAACAAAATCACATAGGATTACAATTTAATTCCCTTATTTCGTACATGAATTATATTTAGAAATTGAACAGTAAAAAATACCGTTAAGACATTCAACACCAATTGCGCTAACTTACCTAATCGGAGAAAACCGACACTCGATATGCCCCTGCTGCGTTTATGATCAATATCCGGATCAATATCCTGCTTAATCAGTATTGTCTTTCGATTATGGCAATACAGCACGTGGCTATTACACAATATTATGTCATAAATGAGACCGCGCGAAAGAAATCAAAATTGGGGAATTCGGAACTTCATAAGATTTCTATTCAAAACTTGTGTACAGAAACGCAAATCTTTGTTTCCTGAAATAAAAGATTAAATAAATAAATAAATAAATAAATAAATAAATAAATAAATAAATAAATAAATAAATAAATAAATAAATAAATAAATAAATATATGAATAAATGAGTAATGAATAAATGAATGAATGTATGAATAAATAAATAAATAAATAAATAAATGAATGAATGAATGATTGGTTGATTGATTCAATGAATGTATGGAATGAATGAATGAATGAATGAATGAATGAATGAATGAATGAATGAAATATCATTGGTTTTTTTTACATATGCAAGTACATGTATTAGATTATGTATAGCCTATTTTTATAGGACATATATCAACGTAAAATTTAATTGCTGTGTGGACAATCCCGATTTTCGTGATTTCACAATTATTTTAACTTTCACGATTTCAACTTCACAGATCCACGATTTTATTATAATTAATTCATGTTTTGAACATCACAATTTCAACTTTATCATTTTCTCATGTTTGGCTTATCATTATAAAATATTATAATGATAATGAAAAGGAAATTACAAATAACATGATTCACCATAGATGCAAAATGCAAAACAGTACTATCTAATCGTGAATCGCAATTGTAAAGTATTCGCTATTTATCTGCGGGTGTATGCTAAAAAGCAAACCAAGCGGTATTGAGCTAGAATACCGCGTCTTCATGTTACACGGTGGATGTCTTACACGTTCTGTGCACTGAACGATATTATTTGTACGCAATTGACGCGCGTTAATAACTCCAGGAAATTTTGCATTGTGTTAATTGTCAAATGTCTGACAAATATATGATCAGACTATTTCTTAACTCTTACAGGAAATAGGCTATTCAGAAGTAAATTTTCATTCGCTATTTCTATATACAGAATCCGTATTTGCACGAATACGGAATTTCGTATTTTAGTAATATACGGACTTGTTTTAAAAAATTCCGTATATTAGTAAAATACGGACTTCGTACATCAAAGTTCCCGTATATAACGAGTGTACGGAGTTCGTATATGAGTCATATACGGACTGATATAATATACGGTCCCGTACATCTCCGTATTTCAAGTTTCCCGTATTCTTACACGTATATTAATGATATACGGAATTCCGTACACTTCCGTATATCCATGTCTTTTTCGCAGTGATATGATGGAAACAATTCAATGATGACAACAAGTCAAAGATAGCAACACTTCAATGTTGACAACAATTCAATGAAAGCAAGAATTTGGTAATAACAATAGCAATTATTAAAATTTAGATGTTTCAACAACAGCAAATGATTACTAAAGCATTGGAAAAACTGCAATTATAGCAATAGCGGTGATAAAAGGTTATTGACTTAAGTAAAAACTTTAGCAACAGCAAAGATGATAATATATTAACAGCTGTGAAAATAATATTTTTGATAGCTTACAATAAGAAATGTGGCACCAAGCATCACAGCTTTCATTTTAACATCTAAATCCATGGGGACTGGAAACATATCAAAAACGTAAGAATAGTATGTGTAGTTAATAAATGACGTCACGAAAAGTTAACTGCCATAATTAACGGAGTCTTCTTATTACATTTACGATACAGGTATAAATAAGATGCATAATATAAAGCAATAAATGTATTAAATAATCTGTAAAAAGACATGTATTGAATAAGGTACTGAAATATGAAAGTAGTGTCATTTTAGGTTTTTTTGTTGTTGTTTTTTTTTGTTGTTGTTTTTTTTTTTTTGGGGGGGGGGGGGTCAAATTTTAAATGAGTTCTAACGCACATTTTATTAAACATTTTGGCGACTTCACTTTTATCTGACGCTTTGCCTTGGCTAAGACATAAACTTGGATAGGCAAAACAAGGGAGTAAATTGTATCAGACGTTGTGACCATTGACAGATCACAGATAAAGTCATTACCGTAAAAATATTTTCGGGGGTAAATTGTACCAGCCATGTTTTTATCGTATAATAATATAAAGGAAGGTAATGAAAATATATTACAGATTGGGTTAGAATAACGCTTAAATTCGGTCTATTTGATGATGAAAATCTATGTACATTGTATATATGAAACAATTCAAGGCACCTCGCCGATTACCCAAAATCTTGTTTCCGAAGCTAGGCGGAAAGGTCCGAAATGTTACCAATTTATACTTACACGTTACACCAAAATTATCTGCTGACGTGAACATTTCTTGAAGAAGATTGCCCCATTGCTTTTGAATTTTCCCTACTTCTGTCTCCCCATCGGTTGCGGAGAAAATCTAAAACAAGGCAATTGTAAAATTAACAACAGGTACTAAATTGACATCGACCAATCAAAACTGAACGATGGCAAACTATATAAGTACAAGATATACAAGTATGTGACCATTATCGAATAAGAAATATGACAGTTGGTTTAAATATACTCTATTCAGAATATACATGTGTAAGTAACAACATTACAATAATTAAAGACTTTGACACAAAGCAAAAACTTATAGAAGCCATTATAAAACAATTTTTTATGTCAGTGGTGGTTGTAATAAAGAAAACAAAATCTTGACAGTTGTGCAAGGGTTTCCTTAAGGCAGTATGTTTCCAGATTCATGCTAATTTTCATGATAATTTGGAAAGTGCATTTTAAAGTGAAATATTTTGAAAACAAACAAAAGAAAGTAATTTACACGTTGCAAACGGTTTTTACAAGCTTAAGCCACATAAATTACCAAAATGAGGTCAAAATATGCAAAAATAGCCCATACTGCGTAAGACAAGCTAACACAGTAGAAATACGGTGATAAAAGCTGCAAAATATGTAAGTCTTTTATCGCATAAACACATAAATAATTACTTGAATCTTGAATCTTTTAACTTTTTATAATCTAAGTACATGTACATTTTTCCGGTTTGATTTGTTTGCATTATTTTGGCTCCTCTGGAGGCATGCAACTTTTAAATTGCCAAGTTCACTTGACGTCTAGAATCATCCGCACTGTAACTTACAAATTTAAACACAATTATAGCATTCAAACGTGCGTTTACACATGCAATTTTATATTTGTTAGAAATATTTTCTCGCTACTGACCTGAGGGAAAATGACAAAAAAATCAAAGGAAGGCACAAATAAATTGAAAAGAAGAAATAAAGTCAAAAGGCAAAATGCAAAACAATACGGAGCCAGGAAATAACACAAAATTGGGATTAAAGAGCTTATAAAGAAATAAAAAATAAGGAAATAAAGGGTGAATAAAGAAAATACGAAATTAAGGTTGACTAAAAGAATAAGCAAATAAAGGGAACAAAGGTCTGTAAAAGAATTGGCACATATAGAAATAAAAGGTAATTAAAGGAATAAGCAAATATAGGAAATAAAGGGCAACATGTAAAGTGTAAGTAAATAAATGGGTAAATTAAAGGATATAATGTGAACCGATAAACAGTTAAATGCAAATATCGGAAATGACGAGCAACACAAATAAACCAAAACCAATACAAAGAAAGGGAAATTAAAGAGCAGATAAACGAATAGTCAAATTGACAATGAAAAGAAATGTATGAAACCCAATGTATAAAGTATAAAAATCAATGCTTAATTTAGTTATCTTCCTAATTCCTTTAAACAACAAAAAGCTGTATGCAAGGTTTTTTTTTCTATTATGGATTATAAATGGATTTCTTACTGTAAAATTGACGTCACAAGGGCAGCCTTGGAAGACGCAACATGGACCTTCTATGTAGAGAACGTCCTTTTCATCGGCGTCCATTATCTTATACTTTGGAGCCATAAAACTTGGTCTGTAAAAAGTAATAGGTACGATAGATTCTTATATGATTAGTAATTTTGAATTGACGAGCAAAAGTACATCAAGAAAACAGCAATTAGACCTCACGTATACCCGTTATCATTAACAGTGATTCAATAGATCTAATACATTTTTTGTTTGGTTAAACCGACTTTGAAAATGTCATATGGTGACATGCTTGCTTAAATGGAAGAATAAAACAACGCATACACTAAAAATAGTGCACCAGCCGCACACCCTAAACCCCTGAAAGAAACCCCGACCTTCCATAAGCTAGATAGATAGCTTCATTACCATGAAACAATCCAATGTCACTGGCGGTATTCGAACCAACAGAAGTGAGGCTCAAATGATACTAAGTCCGCACTCGGCCAGGAGGCAAACACATTATGATGATTAAAATAAACAGGAAAGACCTTGTTTTATTTCAATAAGGAAATAAAAGGAATAATTGAAATAAATTAATCACAAGACATGTAGAGGTTATTAGAGGGCGTTATATGTTGGTGTCAATTTTTACTTGGCACAATATCATAAACTAGATTATCAAAACTATCAAGTAGAATAAAACCATAAACTTATTTCCGAATTCATATACTGACATTAAAGTAACAAGATTTCAATCAATGCAAAATCTAACCTTTGCTGCACGTAGCCGACGACAGTGCCGACGGGAGCTTCGACGGCGATTTTGTGGGCACAACAGTCAGAGAAGGCACACCAGTTCGATTCTTTCCAGCACCGGAACTCGCGCTGAAGCCTGATAACTTCCTGTAACAAATGTTTGATTTAGTGGTATGATAAACATATGAAAGGGTTATCAGTCCGACGGACAGTAATGTCAGCGCTAGAAATGGAAAGAAGTTCACATTATTGAAATACATTTGTTTACAAGGGACACCCTTTTTTAACCCTTATTCTGCCTTTTACAGTAATTTAGAACTAGGCCAGTCTCATCGCCGTGCAATCTTCAAATTTCTATAATGCTTGTACTTCAATTGTTGCAATCTGATATTAAAATCACTTAACTTTCGAATGCAAAACAAGTTAAATCAATAACTTGTATTTAAAATCGGCCGGACTGTTTACTTTGTATCAATATCATTATGACTATGATCAGTCTTGTCCATTAATTATAAAGCAGCAATTTGACGGTGGATGAACACCTTTAAGTGACTTCAAAGCACATGTACATTCTCTAAATAATTTGGTAGGCAGTAAAAATATGCTTTTCCATCATTGTTGTTAGCTTTTTGACTTAATGGTTTAGAGCAATGTGATCACTAAGGGCGACCTCAATAAATCCTCTTTACAGAGAAAGACGAGTAACTGGAGTACTACAAAGACTCGTCGAAGTATATTTATAGGGTGAACTGAAGACCGCATTCATTTAGAATCCTTTAACAAATCGATACAGCGTTCAAAACTTTATCTACTTGTTAAGGTCTCAACAGACGGTAGGGGCTATTTGTAAAACACTAATGAAAGATATGATGTATCATTTTCAAAGCTAAACAACACTTACATTCAGACCGTAATTCTATATTTAACAAATCATCAGGTTTCCTTTTCAAATATTTCCCGCCAAATGGATCCCCACAATTATTACTTGAGTCGCGCAAATGTTTATAATTGTTGGTATTGACCAATTACGAGTTAGACCAAGAGACTCAGCCATAGACAGCAAAAGGGGGGGGGGGCATTTTGGAAACTTCCATGTCCTAAATAGATGGAATAACTGAGATATATTTCGTATCTCATCGGAAAGCACATTATAAAATAACATTAACTTACGTGGTCCAAGTTGTCGGTTATATGCATAGTGAAAGATCTGTTTTCTCGACAACACTGTCTCATACACGTCTCTGACTCTAAAATAACAAAAGGTAAACATAAATCTGAAGTAAGTGTATTCTTTAAGAGATTAAACTCACAACTGTGTTGGAGCAGTACCTCTAGACGCTTGCAGAATCATGATCACAAAGTAGAAAAATATAGCCTTCGCGCCGATTCTGACATTTTTCATTCATTTTCGTATATAAATCGGTATGAAGAGATGAATAACAATATTCCACAACTGATGGGTTTCTGCGTCGCGCCAACACAGTATAGGTCATATGGCGAGTTTCCAGATTTAGTGGTGGAAAAAAAGTCTCAGGTACACGCCCTTTTGTGCAATATTTCAGGTTCGAACGGACACCTGAATAGAACCAAAGACTTTCCGTAAGCTAGCTGAAAAACTTCCTCGCATGAAATAATCACTGCCGGGATATGAACCCACAGCGATAAGGGCCAAGTGGTTTAAAGTCAACCCTAACCACTCGGCCACGGATGCCCCGAATAAAATAATTTAAAGTGTGATGTACTTAATGTAAAATACAGATAATTATACATTTTACTTACCCTCTTTGGCAAATAAACTTGTTGTCCCAGGGTATTAAGAATTCTATATTTATTCTTTGCTTCCCAGTTTGTAAACACTGAAATTTCAAATGAATTAACGTGAAATTTAAATATCATATTATAAGTTATATATATTATATGAGTAACACAGGTACTGTAAATATAATAAGATAACTTTTCTATCTTTACTGCTTGAGGAAATCAACAAATTATCCTCTTGTCGTGTACCGCCAAATCAAGAGTGTCCCCACTTTATTTGTCGTGCTATCATTTTAATGAAGTGATGTACAATCACATTCATTATGTCGTGTTGTTGCAGCAGCACAGCTGCTTATTCACCACCAAGGCTAAACGTGAAATACACGACGCCCACTTCACATATCTGAAAAAGGGTGCCTACTATGTATATGATATACAGGGTGGCGGCGTAGTGATCAGTGAACCATGGTTGCCTTAAGCAATATAAGACATTGAAAAGGATCAAGGAATAAAATAAAGTCAGAGGTTTCATGTAAAATTTAGATCTAAGAAACAGTCAACTTAATTTTCATTAAAAAAATCGAAAACTCGTTCTTTGTGTTGACTATGACTTAATTACGTATATAACTCTTAACAAAGACATTTTAATGGCTGATATTGAATAATAGTGATAATAATAACATCACAAATGTGGCCATAAGTTTTTACTACAGTTATGATTGGTAAGACTTATTTCCCTGTTGGCATAAAAATTGTATATTTACATTCCATTAGCTCGATCTTTTGTTTGATGAGAATTTGGTCAATCTGGGTCAGATATTCTAGTCCTTGGGGACAATTTGGTGCTCCTGTTGCTGGTTTTGGCATCCATACTGGCGGGGGAGGCTGAGCACTGGCCATAACACCTACATAGGTAAGTGTAAAATATAACTTAAATTAATGTTGTAAATAATAGGATCTGTAAATTAAAAAACACACATACACACGAATTGGATCCGTGTCAAGTACAAGCAAATATTAGAATTAGGTATTATTATACTGAAGTGTTTAGTATAATTACAAGAGGTAGATTATCCGATATTTTCTTGATAGATTACCATATGCCATTACTTAATATCGTGTTGAAAAAAAAACACACAAGGTAAAAGCATGATAGAAATATTCATATATTCATAACACTTAGAAGTTTCCTGAAAAAAAATACAGCGTCCCTGGAATTATGATTTTTAAACAACACTGTATTTATAAATTGTATATTTTCCTATAAGTCTGCTTTTTTAATTAGTTTTAATCATTTAGAAGTTTGCATATGCAATGAATTATTGGAGTATGCAACATTAGTTTTTATTTAAAAAGTTATTTCTCGCCTTGTATCAAAGTACATACCTCCAAGTCCTCCATACATAGCTTGTTGTCCAGGCTGACCTGCAATCGGTTGTCCAAGTTGCCCTGCATACGGTTGTCCAGGCTGACCTGCAATTGGTTGTCCAAGTTGCCCTGCATACGGTTGTCCAGGTTGCCCTGCATACGGTTGTCCGGGTTGCCCTGCATATTGTTGCCCGGGTTGAAGAGGTTGTGAATACACGGCTTGCTGTCCAGGTTGGGCGTCCACGACTGGTTGGGCTGGAGCGACTTTTAAAAAAAGAATCTTTTCATTTTAATAACTGTATGTGTTAAATTATTGAAACATTTCACTATACGGCGTCATAAATCTATGAAAAAGGCAACAGGGGAAATAAATGGTGTCCTTATCATGCCATTTAAATATCGGATGACTAATTAACCCTTTACCTCATATATACGCGATACAACGCACTTTCGACACCCCCCCCCCCTTCTTAGGCCTGAAATAGTGAAAAAATGTCCTATTTGGGCCCCAAACACATGTTTTAGTTTGAGAAATGTTGCTAAAAAAAGTGAGCACTTTTTCGGCGCCGCCCCCCATCCAAAAGATACATCAGGGGGTTGCCAGAAGGGGGATGTGCCCCCTTCTGTTTGGGGGGGGGGTGAAGGGGGCAGGGTCCCCCTCATCGCCAAGAAAATTTTGGACTTGTGAGAGGCTTAAAATGGCCCCACGTCGATCATAAGGTAACGTGTAACCAACGCTGAAAAGCCTTTGACTCTATAACCAACGCTGAAAAGCCTTTAACTCTATCTCAATCCCTTGAGAAGTTGCAGCACTTTGAAATAAATTTTGATGAAAAAAATCGAGGCAAAATAGTGATTTTTGGCAATTTTGAGATGTCCCCTCGTTGCCATGGTAACAGCAAATTTAAGACTGAGCATGTCGTTACAGAGGCAATGGTTCAGTCAACATTTGTGCCAAGTTTGATTAGTATTGAAGCATTTTTCATAGTTTCATAGCAGTTTGAACTTGTAAGAGGAGGCTTTTCAGTGAAAATGGCCATTTTTCACAATATGCTCATGGGGGAAAGGGTTAACGCCACGACAAGGTCACTGTATTATTCACCGATAAATTAAAAAACCTCGTTGAATCAAAGAAGATGCTCTGCTTAAAGATATTCTATTCATTTACAGTAGATTTGTAATCTAATATTTTCAGTGTTCCCTTTTTACAACGCGAAAAAATGATAACAGACAAGCATTGAAATTTCAATTATAAATAAATTCATCGAATGGAAATGCGCACTAGACCAATCCTTAATCCCCATCCCTTCCACTCACCCCCCCCCCCCCCTTTCAAACACATCGTATGCAGTGACTCTGTAAGTTAAGTAATTAACTATAAAAGGCAGATTATCAAAAACTATAAAATATTATTGCAGTGCATTTACGCACTGTCTAGAGTGACCAATGAACCCTGTCATCTGTAATGGCATTATTATATTTGATCAATACGCCCTCGTTCAGTAGTAATGGGGGTCATCGGATTTCACGGTGTTTATAGAATTAAATAAACTATTTTGAAATAACATTGATGGCAAAGCAAAAAATTAAATCAATACAATTGTTGTGGAGCGTATCCATAATAGACTGCAAAAGTGATTAAAATAAATCTATTTATAGATGAAGTATTGTTTAGATTGTAAAGACTTGCGTAGTTGATGGTCATGAACATGCCCTCCTTTGTGATTGGATTAGTTCATTTGATATAAAAGGTTTTTTAGCATGAAAATGCTTGCAGACTGCCTCGAACACAAGTCTATAGATAGATGTTCTTACTACAGGAAGTTTTTATTTGTTTGGGTCGTCAGACCAAACAAATAATGGTAGCGAAATGTCAGAGTCTAATGTTGTTAATTGCAAACGCCGAAAGTAGTCCACTTTTTTGAAGCGGTTACTTCCCTTTATATGTACACTAACCCCGAAAAATTCAGGGGAGATCACTGCGTAAAGATGGTCAAAGACAGGCGAATTAATTTTCAAGCAAAATAATTCCCGAATGGTCGAAGATTTCTAATATTGTTTTATTGTATTTTCTGATCGAAATTAAGTAGATACAAAGCGGACATTCAACCTCTGACACAGAAGTTCATAACAAACCTAACAACAAGTAGTTCTCAAAACAGCTTAAAACTAGCGATTTAAAGAAAAGAATATTTTATTTTGTTACAAGTATCGAACAAATAACAACGCATTCAAAGTTTAAAAATAGAGTTGGCTAATAGAATTGTCAATAAATGCACAATCACAAAATTACGCGGATGAATATGATTTTATCAATGAAAATACTATTTTTAGCGCTGTCGATTACCGAATACTACACAAACCGAGTAGTGGAATATATAGATTCTACATGTCGGACTGTTTGGGCGAGAAGATTTTTCGCTAAAAATTATTTTACTTCAATTTTAAACAACAGGTTTATCCTGAACAAAATACCTCGAAATTAATAAGGATAACAAACCCAAAATGCAATGGAAGTTTCTAAATATAGAATGACCTGATGTTATTCAGATATTATGTATAAACTTCTCCGTGGTGCAGGGGTAACGCGCTCGCTTCAGGAGTGAGAGGTCTGGAGTTCAAATCCAAGTCGAGGAAACTTTTTTTTTAAATTCCTTTTTTTTGAAGTGTCTTTGTTAAGGAAAGTAGCCATGATATGCAAGGATAAAGTGTGACTGTCGTAAAAAAAATGAACATAAAAATGATTTTTTTGATGCATCTCTAGTTATGCAGAATTCCGTATGTATTCAAACTCTGGTGCCTTGCAAAATGAATTATAATACATAAAAATAAACTTATACAGGAAATGCATACAGATATACAGTACGATTAGATTTCAAAGATCAGAAAATACCACAGAACTTGCATCCCTTTGATTATTTATAAATATACATGCTTATAGAAGCTCCAGGATTATTTACATCTGTGTTAAAACAACAGTTAAAGTCTTTTACAAGCCCTAATTTAGAATAATATGATTTTCTTCATTCGCCGTTCACATATAAATTCACCGTTGCTGAAGGGTTTTTCGCGCTCGCCTATGAAGCGCGAGAAGTCTGGAGTTCAAATCCTAGTAAAGCAAAACCATTTTTTTTTTTTCAAATTGTTTAAGTCAAATAAACATTGGATTGCATATCAGTGTTGCAATAAGTCTTATAGCCAATTTACTACAATTAAAACGCTGGAAAGCATTGGTGGCACTATACATATAATCCACAACCTGCACCTTTCGTACATTCTGAGACCCAAACAAATTCAGCGCCTTCTGTGCTTTGATTTTAATTTGGTTGGTAAAATTTATGTAAATTACGCAAATAACTATGCTTTTGCTTTGAACTTACTGCCCATTTTCTAGAGAAGCTATCACGTTTCGCCAGTAACCAAAATATTTTGAGCTGCTTAAAATAAGTGACAGCTGCGGGAAATTCCGTGAAAATGTTGTTGTTGTTTTTTCTTTCCTTTTTTACCTCAAGTTTGAAATGAATGAAATGATTTCGTGTTACACACACAGACATTTTACCACTTAAGTTCATAGCAATGACACTGTTGTAATTTGTATAATATAAATTTTGACGTCACTTGCACCGGTAATACGGTGGGCTATTTGGACAGAAATATAAGTGAAAACATATGTTTTCATGTTAAACAACTGGAGTGATATTAAACATTAATGTACAACGCTTTTTTGGGGGGGGGGGTTTAAGGGGGGGCTAGCACCGCCCATTGCTTAAAGCATTAAGTTTTTGTTTAAACTTTTTGAAAATTATCTAAAATAGATAATAAATATACGTATAAATAACTTACCTTGGTTCGAATTCATAGTTGTTTCACCTATGTGTGTGATTTATGTGCGATTTAACAGCGTCTACGGAAACAGAAAAAAATAATGTAAACACAAAATGGTTCGAAAGGAACTATACTAGAGTACATTAGATACGAACATTTTTGGTCGGGAAAAACACAACCCCCCTCCCCGCCCCCACACTTTATTTGTACCTGTGTATTAATCAATTAAGTAAGATTCAAGTTCACATACAAATGTTTAATGGTACTTCACATACAACTGTTTAATGGTACAAGAAGATTTTTTAAGAGACACAATTTTACAATTTTTCATTTTCTCCGAGTGGATAACATATAGAAAGCACGAAATGAATTATAAATCAAAACAAAGTATGCATTTGACGTTGCATTAACACGATTAAGGACGACCTCAGTTAACCTCAGTTGACTATTATTTTTTTCAGACACGAAAAAGCATCCGAGTACGCAGTAACATTTCATCATCAGAAGAGCTAGGATGTCACTTTATGGCTATAAACCCAAGATGATTGATTTAAATTTAATCTGAAAGAAATTAATTTGATTGAAATGAGAGTAAGAATCTTGTAATGCCGCGCCCAGTCCCTAGGTTAACGATAAAGTTTCCAAAAGAATTAATCCGGTAAAAATTTAGGCAAATGCTGTTGAACTAATCTTATAGGGGCAAAACATGAGGTTAAATTATTCTTACCTAAAATCACGGATTTATATTACAGGGATCGGACACTCTCAGTTAACCCTATATAAATGCTTAGATATCTTGGAAATAACAACTTCGCTACCTAAACGATATTGATCAGTTTTACATTTTGAAATTTTAAGAGACATATAATCTTCAAAAAATTTAACATCATTACATTTCAGTGAACTAAGTTCATCAAATCTCAGAAAACCCGAAAAACCTAAAAGAATCATACATAAATCTCTTATAATTAAAATATCTCTTGAATTTTCAAATTCGTTACAAATGCTTATCAATACTTCTGCATTTAAAGGCTCCTTTTTGTTAACTACTTAACGTGAGTTCGTTTTCGCAGATTCTAATAAATTTTTAACAAACAAATTGTCAGTGGGATCCGGAAGTCCCTTTAAACCATGTGCCCATTTAATGCTGTATACAGTCGCTGAAATAACACTAGCCGAATTCATTTTATCCAAAAGATCAGTCAAATATAAAGCTATGTGTATAGGTGACGCAGGTACAGAGTTTCCTCCCTTTTTCTTTGATGAAATTTTCCCACTTTTTAAAATATGACAAATATTAACGTTTGTATTATCACTACGGAATTCGATAGCTGTCCAGCCATTTTACGAGTAAGTCACCAAAACCTTCTGGAGATACACCTGCCTCATATATGTTGTCGATGATAGCCTCTTCTATTTTCAAACCTGAAAAAATAAAACGACATTAAACACCTGTTTCTATTCTTAACGCCATCAACCCAAATTTTAAAGGCCTCCCATCAAAAATACCGTTCCTACCCCTACCACGCCTAGTCAACACGCCAGGCTTGAACTGAAAACTGTCTTTAATAAACGAAGCATAATCTTTTCCGTTCGGAAATATTAACGGCCAATAATTTGCAGATCTCCAAATGGGAACAATCAGCGTACAAGTACACCTATCTGAAATAGCTTTTTCTATGCATTTAATGATAAGCCTAGGTGGTGGAACCAACCAATTCACATGGCCCGTCCATGTTTGTTTAAAAGCATTTATACCGCTTGTATTAGGACACCAAAATCTCGAATTAAAAGCCTGACACTTCGTATTAAAGTCGCAAGCAAACCTATCAATAGAGTGGTGCCCCCATTTCTGTTCAAGTGCAAAAAATATCCAATCAAGCACCGCCCAGTCATCGCTATCACAGCACCTGCTCAAAAAATCTGCCTCTGTATTTATCGACCTAGGTACCCCTTTCAGGCAGTAAAATGATTTCACTTCTTCTGCAAATTTCATCTACATTCAAAGCAATTTTTTGCAAATGCGGCTTAGAACTACCAGTACTGAGAATAACCGGTACGTTTTTATTATCAGTCTTCCATATAACAGATTTCCCCTTTAGACCATTAAGATTACTTAATAGCATCCCTGTTTACACTCTCAAGTTCTCTCCACGTGGAGCTAGTCATACTCTCGGACTCGGACCAACTTCCGGTGACCTCGCTATCGGTCACACCCTCTATATAGCCCCCAAAACCGACGTCACTTGCATCGGTGTGAACACTGTACTCTCGTACATACACGAATTAACTGCATTATCTATATCGCAAAAATTCAATTTTTTAATATGTTCCTTCCAGAACAACATTTTCTGATAAAGCATCAGCATTTATAGAAACAAGAGCATTCCAGCTCGCCATTTGATTCAAACATGCATACATAGCACGTGACCTCAGTCTCACTATCTGTCCTACAACACTTTTCATAGACATTAACTGGCCAATGAGACACGCCAACTTTCGTGCATGAATCAAAGTTGTACCCTCAGTCACATACTTAATAATAGAACATAACAAAATCTCAAAACGTTTTATTCTTTCATCTGTAACAGATATATTGCCTAATTGTGTATCCCAAACAAAACCAAGCCAGACGACAGTTTGAGAAGTTTCCCAAAAACATTTATCGTCTGCTAATAAAAACCCAAATGCCTGCAAGTCATGTCTAATAAAATCACTCAAAACAGAAGATTTTTGAAAGGAAACGTCCCCTCCCATACCATCATCTAGAAAAAGTACAATCCTATGGCCCATAGAGCGCCAATACTTAACAACTTCCCTTAATACTTTTGTAAAGATATACCCTGCTACACATATACCAAAAGGCAAAACATTAAATATGTAAAATGTTTTTTATACCATCTTCTTCCCATGAAAACCCTAAAAAAGTTCGATGGTTTCTGAATATCTCAATATGGTGGTAAGCAGACTTTAAATCAAATGTAAATAAGTAATTTCCAGTAGAAAATAATGATTTTGCTACCGATTGATCTTCAAATGTACATTTTATATTTGAACAAATCAAGATTCACGTGTCTACAATCTAATACCAAACGGGGCTTCCCGGACCTGCTAAAAGCAACGGTTAAAGGATTAACTACATGTGGGGCAGTTGTAACCTCTGTGATACACCCCTTGACCAATAATTTTCTAATTTCTTCCAAAACAAAAATACGATTTTCCAGCGCAGACTTATTATTTTTTAAAAACTTTTTTCTCAGGTAAAACTTTCAAAAGGCAGCTTAAAGCCTTCTTTTATAACCTCTAATACAAAGCTACTTGCGCCTGCTTTTTCCCAATGGGAAATATTTTCCCGCAGTTTGCCAACTGGAGATAGAACCTTTTCATTGTTCTCTCTTGATCTACTATCAAAAACTTTCTTATTTGACCAATTATTCAACAATGAAACAGGATTTACATAAAATCTACTTATCTGAGACGCTTTAGCATCCTGTACCTCCGTAGATCTCATCTTACAGTCCGCCTGCCAATGCCCTGGTTTCCCACAACGAAAACACAAGCCCGGTTTTCGACCTATCGTCTGAATACGTGCGCCTGAAGGTGACGTCACGGCCGATTGTGAACTGGTTGCCGGAACTACATATGGAGCATTCCGCTTAGTCCTGGCCCGTCTTTCCTGCTTGGCTTTACGGTCCGCATGTAGCTGGGCTCGAAAGATCTTCTTTTCATCATCCGAATCTTCGGCTAGCGGGTGTGCCTCGTATTCATTTACAACCCTCCAGCCCAAATCAGTTGAGTCAGCTAACTTAATTAGTTTTTGACGGTGAATAAGAGTGCTCATACCTTCGACAACTTTCTGCCGAACTGCCTCTGCTTTTGACGAACCCTCAGCTGCCATGTCACTAAGCTGACCCTCTGCCTCACGTAGACTGCCCAGCACTTTGAAATTAATCTTAAACTGCTCCTCATTTCCTTTCTTTCGAAATTGATAATTGTCATTGGAAACAAAGCTCTGTTGAAATTTAGCTATCTGAGCCTCAGCAAGCTGTTTCTGCGTTTCACAAATCTTCGTTTCAAAAGCAGCCAACTTATTTGAAACAAGAGCCTCCATCCTAGTCAATAATTGATTTTCTTCCATCTCTAATGCCACGTGGTCCGCACAGCAAATATCAAAAATTGGATAAAACCGACTGAACAATGCGCTAGTGTCCGGTAGACTGAATTAAACCTACTGTAAAACCCCTATATATACTAACACGATATCGCATGCTTAACACGTGCAGATACTATATACATTACAAAAACTGACCATTACAATATTGTGTATACGCATCGTTAAGACAATATTTTCACGTTATACTTGGACGAAACGCGTGAAAATTTTATTCGCAACGGATACCTACTTTACAAAATACCATATAGCTTTTCCATTTATTATCCGATTTTGGAAATTTAAAGTTTATTTTGAAGAAAAATACTTGTTTAATTCAAATATCTAATTTATTTTTTAATTATTATGGAAACGTAATAAATTAAATTTCAAAATGAAAAAGAAGCCAATGTAAGTTATTCACAGAAGATCAAAGATGCAATATTTAAGATTTATTGGGTTATGTAGTCAAATTTAATAACGCACAATTGTTTTACGGGTAATGTATTGCGGGCTTTTCAATTCGCTCAACACGTGAAGAAAATATTCATTTTTTAGTACAAAATATTGCCGAGATTTTAATATTGCCATATTCAACAATATTTAAATTTCATTCATAATTTATATCATTATTATCTGTCGGTGCAGTTAAGTAGACAATCATCGTAACAGTAAAGTAGGCCCTATTCTCGTGTAGCTGTCTCGATTCCGGCCTTTTTAATGTAACTCGTATATTTTAATTATTCTTTTTTTTAATGCCTGTAGAAAGATATTTCTGATATTTTTTAATGTAACACTAGAAAAACAATAAAAATCTTTACAGTTTGAGTCAGTATTATGCGAAATAAAAGTAACTGTTGATTATTTTTTACACATCACGAATTTATATTGTAATATAAATCCGTGACATCGCTTAAATGTCTTTGAAGTTTAATTACTTTTGAAGGGGGTTAATTACCAGGTTACAAGTGATAATTGAAAAAACTTTATTTTCAAACTTTCATTACCAGGTTGCATGTGATAATTGCAACAATCAATCTTCAAAAACAAATAGAATTTGAATGTATATTTTGTATGTGCGCGGACTTAAACTACAGTCCATTGTATGTGTAATAAGAAAACGATTCT
Source organism: Ruditapes philippinarum (assembly GCF_026571515.1). Taxonomy (NCBI): domain Eukaryota; kingdom Metazoa; phylum Mollusca; class Bivalvia; order Venerida; family Veneridae; genus Ruditapes; species Ruditapes philippinarum. The sequence goes on from NW_026865558.1 coordinate 70,752, forward strand.
GAAGATGAAATATATATATATATACAATGTAAATCTATTTTCTTTATTAACATTTATAAATGAAATTGAAAATATTCAAGTCCTTTCGTTGAAAAAATGAAAATAAACATATGACAAATAAATCATTTGACGGGAATTGTGAAGGATAACTATGAAAAATTCTGCGTCAACATAAAAAATAATATTATAAAACAGCTGTTCTGTATGCCAATAAAAGTTTCTTCCTTGCCAATATAATGAATTCATCTATGTATGAACGCTTTTTTCAATGATCTGAAAATATATTTAATACACTAATTAGTAGAATACTACATTTATACTAATATTCAGGTAATCAAATAAAAGATGTTCAAATCATTTGGAAATAATTCACAGAAAAAAAAGACAAATTTCAAACATGAATTTCTTTAAAAGTTTTTAAGCAATCAAGAAACATTTTTTTGCATTGCAACCATTAAACCATGTAGAAAATAATTATCTTAATCTGAATCGCGGTAATAATTTGTGCTTGAAGTTAAAGGGCGTCAAAGTGTAGAGAGTATGCCTAAACAATAGACGAATATTTTTTAAATTAGGTACTATTTTAACTCAGCGTTGCAGCGTTCTATCGGAATATTTTCATATATTAATACTTTAGCGACACAAAATAATACTGTATAAATACATTAATATGTGTAAAAATTTTCACAAAGCTGCCATAACACCACATACTCTTGTGAAAATCTGTCATATTTCGCACTCCGCGCGTTCCGCCATCTCTCATTCTGTCCACCTTTATCCGATATGCGATTCCGCGCATGCGCGCGACGAGATTTTAAGCTAAACGAAAGTGTCCGATCCTTGTAATATAAATCCGTGTAATATAAATCCGTGCTAAAATATACAGTTCAACTGAGGTATATGCTGTGATAATGATAAATACAACAAAAAAATCCGTATTGCCTTTATGTAACTCCATTTTTAAACCATGTAAAAGTCCTTTATTGGTCACGACTGATAATAAATCTATAAAACACTGGTAATATAGAATAATTGGTTTTAAAAGAACATAAATTCCTACTAAAATAATGTGCGAGAAGCAATTATCTTTTCATACCTTTTCAATTAGTTGCGCCACTTCATGGTTCTAATTGACATTCAAAATGTATAAATTATTCTTTCATCGCAAAGTTGAGAAAGCAATTTGGAGGAACATAATTGTTCATGACTACTTTGCGCATTACCGTCGAATGATTAGAGAAGAGGATAAGAAACGCAATACTGAAGTCGAGGCATTTTTTGGTTTTACAAGCAAAGTCTTGTCAATGTTAGACAAAACGCAGCCAGATCTTAGAGAAATTTAGAGACTTATTATTTTTGGAAATTAGGTATCAAGGAATATTTTTTGAACACATACAAAGCAAAATGGCAAAAGAAAATCTGAATGAAGGAAAGGAAAAGTGTTTTACATCATTATAAAATTAGGAAGAAATATCCGTAAAAGATGTTGATAATCAGAAGTGAATTTTGTGTATGCCAATAGATTTTTTTTGTATGCATTAAGGTGAAAACTACAGGTTTGTGAGAGATGTTTCACTAATTCATTATCCCTCATGTACAGACTCAATTTAATCGAGTATGCAGTTTTCATGTTATTTTTGTTGTGATTAATTAATGCTTCCGAGGTATCATATTGTTTCAAGAAATTTTACAACGACTGTATATGCTAGGAATATAGGCCTGCATTCCAGGTGCCTTGTTTTTTTTAAATGAATTATCAGTTAATTTGAACGTACACATATAAATATAAAAAAGGAAGTGGCGGCATGGCCGAGTGGTAAACGTGTCGGACTAGTAATCTAATGATCGCTAGCCGCATGGGTTCAAACCCCGTCAGGGGCAAGTCGTTGTTTCCTTGAGCAAGAAACTTTACACTCATTGCTCAGTACTGGTTGGTTCCAGGAACGGATTCGAAAGTGTGTCTATAAGCTTATAGCTTCCTACACAATCGAACTAAAATAAATTCTGTATAAACCAAATATAAAAAAGTTGTTTTATCAACAGAATGATGTGTACAATGTAAATGTAAGAAGACCTTATATGTGTAAAAATAAATGTCATTAAACACCTAACAGAGGAAGCTCTAATGAAGTGCAAGCTGTCGAATCTAATAATGCAGCAATAAAATCCCTATTGAATTGACGAAAAGCCATATTTAAAGCGGACTAGAAGAAATACATTTGAAATGACTGCGTATAAATGAACATAAATATAACAACTGGCGTTGACAAGACACTAATTCCGATTTAAATAGTGCTCAAGTAAAACAATTAGCTCGAAACAAATCGTCTTTAATTAGTTGCGCCACTTCATGGTTCTAGTAACCTTTAATAAAATTTTAATAATGATTTCAATGACAAGAGACGAAACTAACACTCAGCTGAACTTAGTACCAGACCTAATTTGAGTATCCACATTAACAATGCGTGTTATTTGAAGGTTTGCTTATGCTTTGATTAGTAAAATCGATGAAAAATAACAAACAATCAGTGACTTGTATCGTTAAAATTTTATCCTTTCAAGTATAGCCTAATCACTAGAGACAAAATTATGCCTAGTTTCAATATTGATAAATTTTGCAGGTATCGAATCAAGAAACAGTTAGTGAAATCATGTTTTTTTCTCATTTGAAAATAGGGAAATAAAAATGAAATTTATTGTAATTAGTAATATAATACATCCGATTGGAATATTGGTACAATCATTATAATTAAATGCCGTAGCTGTCAATAATAAATCGTTGTTATCACGTAAGGAAATCAAAGTGCTGCAAGCACTGGATGTGACGGACATGAAAAGGGAATTGCATACATAAGATGGAAAATGACATGAACTCATCAATAATGAAATAACATCTGCTGCTCAACACAAGCATGGACATTTAAACTTAAACCAAAAACATGTACATTAAATCAAATTTATTGATCGTGTATGCGACCAATCCTTGAATACACCTTTACTGTTTGGAACAGTCATAGTGTAATATAATCATGAGCAGCGCGTATAGTCACATACCTTACTTGAAAGGTATCTATAGAACGTCTTCTTCGAGCACTAGGTTGGGTATCTTTATCAGATAAATGAATAATGCAATAATAAATATTAGTGTCCAGCTTTATTTGTCACCCAATGAAATTGACCAACAGTGATTGTGCCGGTTTGTTAAATAATAGTAGTAATAATAATAATAATAATAATAATAATAATAATAATAATAATAATAATAAAAGTAATTGAACAAATAAATAAGAAAGAAAGGCAGAAAACCTCTTTTGCTCACAATATCTCCATAGACTGAATATGACACAGCGGAATGCAGGAACTAAAAAGTTTCCTATCAGGTATTGAGATACATCGTGTCTTCAAGACCATTAAAGCGCCCTCAGCTTTTATTTTCTTCAGAAAAGAAATTTTGTGTAGTTTCAAACTACGTAAATCTTTGAAAAGTGAGTCATAACACTGTAAACCTTACTCAAACAGCGTCAAGAGTGCTATTTATAGCGCGAAAATGACGTTCATCTCTGAAAAATATATTATCGGTAATCTTAATGTTCCATCTTTTTTCATTTGATTTGACATTTATTTTGAACGATTTATCTAAGGATTACATATTAAATATTCAGAAAAATCTGAAGGCCACTTAAAAAAGTGGGGGAAAACATGATTTACTGAAGAACAATGAATTTGATTTATTTCAAAACAGTAAAAAAGATCAAGTCAGGAATTAAACAAACAAAAATCGAATTTAATATACAAAAAAATAGTTAAACCAAATTTATTATACATAATGTAATACAATAACAATGGTATATAAAATGAAGCTTTTGCAAAATGACTGAACCAAACATGTTTATATCACAATACCTGTTTCTATTTTATACGTAACTTAGGAGTAGGAAATAATAATTATTATTATAAGTATTGAAAGTTAACAAGGGTTGAGCAATTTGATTAATATTATAAAATAGTATGATCTATGGTAGTGTTACAAGAAGTAATGTTATTGACTTCTTTTTTGTAATTTATATGATTATTTAGAGCGTATTCGTTCTGGGCACTTGTATGATTATTTGTAGTTGTTTTTTTGTTTGTTTTTTTTTGTTTTTGTTTTAGCGCTCATTATTTGTTTTGCTGATGTCTTCTGTCTGCGTTCATGTATGATTGTTTGATTTGCGGATGTCTTCTGACATGTTCGTGTATGATTATTTGTTGTATTGATATCCTTGTATAATAAGTTGTAGTGCTGTGTCTTCTATGATTAGGTGCAGGTTTACGTTTTCTTTTCTTTCTGCCATGTGTAGTAATGAGTAGTGCTGTTCTGTGCTGTTCTACTCTGTCCTGTGCTCTTGCACGATTAGTAGTAGTGGCGATTTCTGTTTGCATGTCCTTCAAAGTACATAAAGTCCTGAAAATGAATTATAATATATAAATACGGATGATGATGATGATGATGATGATAATATTGATAATGCTAGTGATGATCATGTTGATAGAGTGTTGTTGATGATTATGATGATGATGATTAATTGATGATGATGATGATTCAAACAGAAATTATGTACTACAATTATTTTCTATACAATAAACCTGCCTGGTTATTATGATATTTAAATATGATCAACCGAATTTGAAGAAAAAACGGCAAGAATTACGTTAATGCCACTGACAATGAAATTTGATTTAAATAGTTTCCAGTGAAAACAAATAAATAATAGCAACATAGCAATGTAAAATTACAACATAGGTAACATGTTGTGGCCTGACCAAGTGGTAAACGTGTCGGACTAGTAATCTTGTTCGGGGCAAGCCGTAGTTTGCTTCAGCTAGAAAATTTATACTCATTGCTCAGTACGTGTTAGTTTCAGGAACGAATTCTATTAACGTATAGTTGCCTACACAATCAAACTAAAATAAATAAATTCTGTATAAACATTAGAAAAATTAACCATAACAACCATGCTAGTGTACTATGACAGCAACAGCAATGATAGCAATAACACCGCTGGAAGAATGTGAACAATGATTGCAACGTCAATTTTAGCGACAGCAACGGTAGCAAAGGCATGGATAGCAACAGCATCGATCGTGACAGCATTGATTTATAACAACAGCAATTAGCATTATGATGACATTAGCAGTGATAGCGACGGTAGTTATTACATTTCAAACATCAACGATAGAAACAAGATGATATTAACAATTCAAAGAAAGAAACACAACAATTCAAAGAAATTAACAGCAATAATTAAAACAAGAATGATCGCTCCAAATGTTTCAGCAACAGCAATGATAGAGAAAACGGTGACAATAATTTAATGGCATAAGTAATATATTTAACAGTAGCAAAGATAGTCACATAACAACAACAGCTGAAACATCAACTTTGGTAACTTACAATAAGAATTGTTGCGCCAATGATCACGGCTTTCATTTTGACATCTAATTCCATGGGAACTGCAAAGATATCACAAGGAAGGAATAGTAGATTTAGTTCATAAATGCCGTTACAAACAGTCAAAAATATGTTATAACATTTACAATTCCTGCACCAATACCATGTTAAATAAGAAGCAATACATGTGTTTAATTATTAGTGAAATAAGGATGGGGTCGCATGTGAAAGGGAATAAAAATACATGTACTGAATTAGGTAAAGAAATAAGAAAGCATCTTTATTTTTTTGTCAAGATCAATTAGCTAATGGCTATGCGCATATACCTTAGCTATTAGATCATTTTTTCAAATGGTAAATCGGTTCTAAGACATATTTTATTAAACATTTTGTTATCATCATTCTGTTTATCTGATGCTTTGAGACATAAACGTGAAGGCAAAACAACGGAGTAAATTGTCTCAGACGTCGTGACCATTATCCCAACACAGATAAAGTCATTACTGTCAAAATATTCTCGGGGGTAAATTGTAGATCGGAAAAGAATAATAAATTAATCCCTGGTCATTTGGAGGTCAAAGCTCTAAAGTATATAACAAACAATTCAAAGCGCTTCGTTTATTATCCAAAATTCTGTTTTCGAAGTAAGGCAGAAATTTCAAAAACGTTTCGATAAATTTGTAACTATATCAAAATGCCAGCAGAAAAAGTGTTACATATTTTGTACTTACACGTTACACAAAAATTATCTGCCGACGTGAACATTTCTTGAAGAAGATTGGTCCATTGCTTCTGAATTTTCCCAATTTCTGTTTCACCATCGGTTGCGGAGTAAATCTAAAACAGGTCAGTTGCAAAATTAAGAATGTTTACTGAATTGGCATCGACCAACCAAAACTGAACGGTATGTAACCATTATGGAATGAGAAATCTGACTGTTGTGAAAACGTTTCCTTAAACATGCTGATTTTCAGGAAATTTTTTAAAAGTATTGTAAAGAAAAATATTGCAATAGTGAATAAAGAAAGTAATTAACACATTGCAAATGGCACCTACAATCAACTTAAATTACAAAAATGAGGTCAAAATATGCAAGAATAGCACTTACTGTATTAGACAATCATGCTTACGCAGTAGAAATCTTGTGATAAATGCAAATACTGTAAAATCTATTAAAATTACTTGTATCTTGTATCTTTTTACTATTTCTTAAATCTAAGTACATTTTTCTCAAGTTTGACATGCAGCTTTAAAATCGCCAGGTTTACATTACGTCTTTAAATTGTCCGCATTGTTTCTTACTAACAAAATATATAACATTAAAACGTGCGATTTTAAATTCAATAAACGGTTCGTAACAAATTATCTATAGCTACTGACTTCAAACAGATCAAAAAAGTTAGAGAAAATAACAGACAAATTAAGGACGTGCATACATCAACCGAAAGAGAGAAATTAATAAAGGTCAAAAAGCTGTTAAAAATTGCAAGAAATTACGGAGGAGAAATTAATAAAACAGGGAAATATAGAGCTAATATAGAAACAAAACTTAAATGAAATAAAGGGTAAATAAAGAAAATTAACTGTGAATAGGGAATGGGCACATAAAGAAAATAGAGGGCAAATAAAGGAATAAACAAATAAAGATAATAAGGCCAAATAAAATAAAAAGGCAATTAAAGGGATTAGAAAATATAGGAAATAAAGGTCAATTTAAGGAATAAACAAGTAAAAGGTACGGTAAATAAAGGAATAAGTGAGTCAAAGAACTAATGGGAACCAGTAAACACTTATAAGCAAACATCGGACATCACCAGTGAAAATAGGAAAACAAAAATAATTATTAAAGAGCACATAAACGAATCGACAATTTATCAATGAAATAAAATGTAGGAAATACTAGGTATATACAAAGTATAATCAAAAAGTTCTAGTTGCGATATACTTTTAGCCACAACACGAACACGTCGATACCAATATCTAATTGAAGATTTCTGACCGAGTTACACGCGGGTTTACACAGATTTAGTAACATAAAACACACTTTGATCAGTAGAGGTGTGTGTTATTTAGACCAAATTGAGAAAGTTGAAATCAGAGCCGTCATTAAGTACCTATGTAAGACAAGAATGTCCCCCAAGGAAATCCATGAAAACTTCATGGATAAACTTTGGAAGGAATCCCCTTCCTGAAACTCTGTGACAAAATAGGCTGCTGAATTTAAGAGGAGCAGGGAGAGCACTGGAGATGAGGAGCGGCCTGGGCGGTCAAAAGAGGCCACCAACGATGAAACTGCCTAAGCTGTGCACGCTCTGGTCACGTGCGACAGAAGACAAGATCGGCGAAGCATTGCTAGGGAAGTGAGTATAAGGTTTCCGCTAGATGGGTCGCCAGACAGTTAACTGACGACATTAAACCGTCCAGGCTTGACATTTAAAGATATCTTTTGTCTCGCTACGAGGATGAACCTGATCTTATCTACCGGATCGTAACTCAGGATGAAACATGGGTCCATCACTTCGATCAAGAAATCAAAAAACGGCATGCAGTGGAAGTGTCCTGGCTCATCCCCTCCGAAGTAATTCAAGAGGGTGAGATCAGCAGGGAAGATGATGGCTTCAATTTTTTGGGATAGTCAGGGGATAATGATTGACTATCTTGAGTAAGGTCGTACCATAAACGGTGCATACTATACAGACGAATTTTGACGTCTACGTCAAAAAATCTCGCGTAAAAGGAGGGGCAAACTAACTCAAGGCGTTCTGCTCCTGCACGAAAATGTACTAGCTTACACATCCCAAGTTGCGATGACTGCTTCAATTGACTGTGGCTTTGAAATTCTTCTCTCACCACCCACCTCCTCCCATATTATCCGGACTTGGACCCTCTGACTTCTACCTGTTTCAAAAACTGAAAACCGAGCTTCGTGGTAGACGTTTTGGAAGCAATGAAGGTGTCATGGAGGCGGTCAATGAATTCTTTGAGGACCAAAATAGAGAGTCTATTTTGAATAGTTAAACAAGTTGGAGCACAGGTTGGTAGAGTGCATTGATGTAGATGGCGATTTTATTGAAAGTAAAACCATAAGTTTGGTTCTCTGACTACCGGATGTACATCGAGCCAAGTTTTTGAATCAATCCTCGTACATGTAGTATAAAATGCTTACTTAAGTTTTCATCTTAATTCTTTAAAACGACTTAAAGTTGATTGCATGTTTTTTTGTTCTTTATATGGACTATAAATGAACTTCTTACTTTAAAATTGACTTCATCACGGCAGCATTCGCAGACGCAACATGGACCTTCTATGAAGAAAATGTCCTTTTCGTCTGCGTCCATTATCTTATACTTCGGAGTCTTGAAACTTTGTCTGAAAATAATAAGCCAGATAAATATTTTAAGATTGGTTATTTTAAATTGACCAGCAAAACAACATCAAGAAAACAGAAATTAGATTATTCCCGTCATGATTTACAGTGTTTAAATAAATGTATTATATGTAATTAAAGTTTAGTAATTTTGTTTTGTCAAAGTCATATGGTGACTTTCCAGCTAAAATAGAGAAAAAAACACGGAAGCATCTTAAAATATTGCCCCAACCGCCCACCCTACCCCCTTAAGAAACCCGACCTTCCATAAGCTAGAGTTTCTTCACATGAAACAATCAAATGTTACTGACGGTATTTGAACCAACAGCAGTGAGGGCCGTGTGATAATAAGTCTGCAAACTTAAATACTCGGCCAGGAGGAAAACACATTATGATGATTAAAATAAGGCAAAACAAAATGATCTTGTTTTATCTTAAAATGTGAATAAAAGGAATTGTTCATGTAAATTATTCAAATACAAACCAAATGTTGCTTATAAGAGACCAAGAAATTCACAATAAAGCCGAGTTCATTCTTATTTAAATGTTAAATCTTCCATGATTGGAACATTATCTTAATGTTGTCAATCTCTTTGTACTTACTGTAGTATTTTTGATGAATATAATATTTTTTCAAATGCAACTATACCTAAAGAATTTCTTATAAAAGTGGTATTTCATATATCTGTCAAGATGTCATTAACTTTATTACTTTAAAAAGATTTTTTCATTCATGTCAATAGATAAAGTGAAGAATAACTGGTAAAGATAATTAATTTAAAAGAAACTTCATGGTTGTATAAGCTTAGTACATTTAATCATAACAGCATGAATCCTAAAATACTTCATAAAATTTTGTACACTAAAAAAAAAATCTCCTATTTTTTAATTTTTTTTTTATAACTCAAAACTTATTTCATGTCAGTATGCACTTAATGCTGGTCTTCCATTTTATATTAAGTTTTAACTAATTCTTAATCAGTATAATAAGACCCTACATATTGCATTACCATTATCATTATCATTAAATTAAATATTACTTAACAAAACTATCAAGTAGGAAACAAATAAAGTTAACTGATGAATAAATCATATTTTGACATAACAGTAACAAAATTTTGATAAAGGCGAAATCTAACCTTTGCTGCACGTAACCGATGACAGTGCCCACGGGAGCCTCGACGGCAATTTTGTGGGCACAACTGTCTGAGAAGGCACACCAGTTCGATTCTTGCCAACACCGGAACTCGCGCTGTAGCCTGATAACCTCCTAAAACGAATGTTTGATTTTATGTTGTGATTAAGATATGAAAGGCTTATCATCAAAATCAACTCTCGTAATTGAAATAACTTCACATAATAGAAATACATTTGCCTACATAAGAAATCCCTTTTTAGCCGTTATCCTGTCTTTGACAGCAAATTAGGGCCAGGCAAATCTTCACCTACTTGCAATTTGACAATGTTCTTTATTGCTTGTATCTCAATTATTTTACTAGTATTTAGATATTGAAATCCCTTAACTTTCGAATCCACTTTCAAAACAATCAATAACTTGTATTTAAAATAAGCCGGACTGCTCGTTTTGTATCATCATGACCTAGGTCAGCCTTGTCAATAAATTATACAGCAGCAATTTGCCAGATGTTGAATTATTTTTAAGCGATTTCAAAGTACTTTCTATAAATAATTTGGTTGTCTGTAAATTCTGCAATATCCATCAATTTTGTAACTAAGCAGCTTCTTGCCTTAAATGTTAGAGCAATCGGATTACCACGGGTGATTTCAGTAAGTCTTTTTTACGGAGAAGACCGATATATTACGAGTGTTTACCGGAATGCTTCAAGGAATCGTTGACGTATATTTAAAATTTGAACTGAAGACCAAATCTATTTAGATTCCAAAATACAAATCGTTGCAGCGTTCGAAATTTTATCTAATGGTTAATGATAAAATTAATAATAAATCCTACCTCAACAGATGGTAAGATTAATTGTCTATAATAAAGATCTTCAAAGCTATACAACAATTGCATTCAGATAGTAATTCTATAATTAATGAATCATCAGGTTTCCCTTTAAAATATTTTTTTCTCCAAATGAATCACTAGCAGAATTTATTTACACACACTTATTACTGGACTATACGCTTTGATATAATTGTTTGTATTGACCAATTAAGGGCATCGTTTAAGGGGTATGAAATTATATTCGTTTTGAACAATACATAGTTTATTGAAAGCATACATATTCCCGTCCCAACCACCCTCTTTATGTTCTGTTTTATTTTTACAGTCTTTACTTAGTTTCAGATATTTTCAGTTGATTTTATCATGACTGCGCCGAAATTCGAGACAGCCCTTTTTCCAGCAGATGTTTTTAGCAATAGACTAGAGAAATGATTGTTCTTGAAGTGTTATAATTCTGTCAAATGCAACGACCTAAACCTATAATGATTGTTGCTGTTGTTGTTGTTTAGTAGAAGTATTTGAGAACAGAAAATAATTGATTTATTCACGGTCTAGTGAGTAAAACCCAATAGGTTCGGCCGTTGATAGCAAGGAGGGAGCATTAAGGAAACTACAATGCCCTAAAATTGATGAAATAACTGTGGTTCATTCGTTTATCTCCGGGAAACACAATATACAACATAAGTCACTTACGTGGTCCAAGTTGTCGGTTATATGCATAGTAAATGATCTGTTTTGTCGACAACACTGTCTCATACAGTCCTCTGACTCTAAAAGTAAAAGGAAACTTAAATACGAAATAACTGTTATTTACTAGTGAAGTTGTTTTCTCCGAATTAATTAATGTTACGTCATATTTGAAGGTTAAATCTTATAGAAGGCTGTAAAAAAGTTTGAATAAAATGCTTAATTACAGTTGATGCTTGGGTTTGAGCTGATGGTGCATGATATTCCCCCCTTTTGTGCAATATCTTCGGTACAAACATGCACCTGAATAGAACCACTGACATTCCGTAAGCTAGCTGAATAGCTTCCTCACATAAAATAATCCCTGTCAGGACTCGAACATACAGCGATGAGAGGTGAGTGGTTTGAAGTTATTGCCCTTGACCACTCAGCTCGAATAAAACTATTTAAAGTGTGATTTATTTAATCCCATAATGCAAATATTTTACTAACCCTCTGCCGCAAAATAAATTTGTTGGCCCACAGAATTAAGAAGTCTATAACTATTCAACCCTTCAAAGTTCGATATCACTGAAATTGTAAATGAATTAACGATAAATGTAAATATCAATATATAGATAGATATTATGGTTACACAGACACTGTAAAGGTCATGAAACAATATACATATACAACTTAAATCTTTACTGTTGGAAATTAAAAATATCAATTTATCGTCTTGGCGTGTACCAACGAGCCAAGACTGCCCCCAATTTATCTATCGTGCTTTCAATTTATTGCATTAATGTGCAATCACATTCAGTATGTGGTGTTGTTGTAGCACAGATATTCTAATGCGCCATCAACAGGACGCCAGGGTCAAGCTGATACAATATTGAGGGTTGGGTATCGTGATCAGTGATCAATCTACGTATTATCATTAGTTGCCTTTATCAATATAAGCCTTTAGGGGAAAATCAAGGAATAAGATAAAGACGGGGCTTCATTAAACTATTAGAATTTAAAAATAGTCAATTTTCATAAAAATTTCGGTTCAAAAATTCATTTTGTTTTAATTGACTTTGATTAAACTACGTATAAATTTTAACAAAGGAATTTTAACAGGTGATATTGAATAATAGTGAAGCTGTTTTCAAAGACCACAAATGTTACCACAGGTTTTTCTTACAATCATGACTAGTAAAACTTATTTCTCTTTTGCCCAAGTTATTTGTATAAGAATTGTATATTTACATTCTATAAGTTCAATTCTTTGTTTGATGAGAATTTGGTCTATCCCGGCTAGATATGCTAGTCCCGGGGGACAATTTGGTGCTCCTGTTGCTGGTTTTGGCATCCTTACCGCCTTGGGAGACTGAGCATTGGCCGTAATACCTACAAATATTAGCGTTTAATGTAACGTTAATAGAAGTTGTAAATAAAAGGATCTGTAGATATCAAAAGACACATATAATTAAAGAATCTGTTGATATCAAAAGACACATACAATAAAAGGATATGTAGATATCAAAAGACACATATTTGTACCGTGCCATGTACAGACAAATATAAATAAGAGGTATGTAGTAAAGGGTTTAATATTATGTACAATAGGTTGGTTATCCAATATTTTACTTGATAGATTATCACGTGCCATTGTATGATATCGTCTTGAAAAAAACATCACCAGGGAAACAAGAGCCTGAAGGTTCAAATATTCATATATTAATCATAACACTCAGAAGTATCTTAACTGGGAGAATTATTTTAAACAACATTAAATGCCTGCATGGTATATTATCTTATAAATCTGCTTTTTGGTTCTTAATCAGTTTAATTATTTAGAAGTGTGCATATGTAATGAATTATTGGAGTATGCAACATAAGTTTTCATTTTACAGTCATTTCTCACTTTATATCACAAACATACCTCTATACATAGCTTGTTGTCCGGATTGCCCTGCATATTGTTGTGTATTCACGGCTTTCCGGCCAGGTTGGGCGGTCACGACTTGCTTGGCAGGAGCGACTTTAAAACAGAATCATATCATTTTAATAACTGTATGTGTTAAATCATTTAAACATTTCACTACATTTCCTGCGTAAAAATCTTTTAAAATGCAGGAGGGGAAATATACGGTGTCATGATCGTGGCATTTAAATATCGGATGACGAATAAACACCACGACATGGTCACTTTATAATTCGCGTAATTCATCGGGAAATGAAAAAATTGGGTTAGTCCTACGAGGATACTTTGCTTTAAGATATTCTATTCATTTACATTACCATTTTTGCACTGTTGCACTGTTCGTGTTTGTTGAAGACATTTTCAATAATTTTAGCACGCTTTTCATTAATATAAATATGGAATGAAATACCCGTTTAAATATCAGGCAAGCATTGAGATTTCATTTGTGAATGGAAATGCATACTAGACCAGTTATCTACCTCTGCAATGAAGTCGTATGCAGTGATTCCGTTCGGATATAAGGCAAGTAATTAAGTACTTCTTTTAATGAAAGTCAGATTTTGAAAACCTATAAATCATTACTGCGGTACATTTACGTACTATCTAGAGCGCGCCAATGAACCCTGTGATCTATAACGACACGTCGTAGTGATTGTAATGCTATCTGATTAATATGACATCGTATACGTACGTATACATACGACAGCAATAATGTGGTAATCGGATTTCACAGTTGAAACGAATTTAACTATTTTAGAATAACTCTGATTAAATCTATACAAGTGTGTTTGAGCGTGTCCATAATATAAATAAAAGGTGATTAAAATAAATGTAGATGAAATATTGTTTTGATTATAAAAACAGTCTGCTTTGTGATTGTTTAAGTTCATTCGTAGTTAAAGGGTTTTCAAAATTAATCTAATTTAATGGAGTGGCTTGTCAGAAAGTATTGATGTGCAGTCTGGCTTTATTTTATACTTGGTCATGCCTATTCATACCGTATTACCGACACCGGTGATGGCAGAAATATATAAAATTTACTAATTACTACAGGTAGGTTATGGATTTGGTTAGTATATTATATTACGCAAATGACGGCTTTGCCATTACTATGAACTTGCTGCCCATTTTCTGGAGATACAATCAGATATTGTTAGACAAGTATGAATAACTAACCTCGGTTTGACTTCATGGTTGTTTTCCTTGTGAGTGATTTATGTATGATATATCAGCGTCTATGGAAACAAAAATTAATTAAGTTAAAACACAATAGTTCGAAATGAAGTATACTACATGTCAATACATATGAACATTTTCTCTTGATATATTGCACTGTAAGTAAAAGACAATGCTACTCTTTTTACTTCTTAAATCTACCTGGGTATTAATAAATAAGATTACAGTTAAAATAAAACTGTTTATTTTACGATGATTGTGACAGTTCCGTTCAGTTTGTGGATGTTGGGGATCCTGTGAAAAGTTCAACCCTAAGGTCGCTAAAACTAAAAGAAACATACTTATACTCCATCCATGAACACCAACCGTGGTAACAGAAGTACAGCTAAGACCTTGACAGAGGATGTTCATAGCCACATAATAAATTTGGAGCGAGGGAAATTGGTAATAATGAGGAAACGTTAACAGGTGCGCTGAGGTACTTAAAAACATTTTAGTAACTTTAACTGATCTTCTTTACTGTCTTGGAGCCAACAATCAAGAATTGACTAAAGAATTACAAAACTGTAATATTTGATATCTTTAAGTCTTAATAGTGTCAGTCAGTAGTTTTAATTATTTTCTCACTTTGACGTGATATAATTATATATGCATGATCATAAAAAACCAATGATTTTATATAATGCCTAAAAAGTGAAGAAAACAACAATTTCAACTATTTTGATTTCAACGATGTGCGGGAAGCTTGCGCTCTAAAAAATATTACGCCGGACATTTAACATCTGCGCAAACAAAAAATAATTCAAATTTATTGTCACCATCGCGGTGTAATTTTTAACTGTTTATGAAATATGATGATATTTGAATGAAGGATAATATGCCATAAAGAGCGAAACACAACAATAACTTATTATTTAGTTATCTGAATTAATCAAGGCATTCAAGTTCAAGTATATTTGGGACACATAAAATAACCCACGAGAAATGTTTTCACCCTCTGGAACCTCAAATATATAGAAAAATGACAACTTAAGTTTCCTTTACGTTAGTAGTTTTTGTGCCCTTTGGAAAATTTAGTATTTCGATTTTCGAGCCAGCTCGAAATTTAGAACCAGCTCGAAATTCGGCTTTTGCATATTCTGAATTCCGATCGTCGAGCAAGCTAAAAATTCAACTGCAGCTCGAAATTCGGCTTTTACAATTTTTTGATCTTCGCGCAAGCACGAAATTCGGCAATTGAAAATATTGAATATTGATCTTCGAGCCAGCTTGAAATTGAACCACAGCTAAAAATTCGGCTTTGGAAGATCCTATATTTTGATCTTCGAATCAGCTAGAAATTCAACTGCAGCTTAAAATTCGGCTATTGCAAATTCTAAATTTTGATTTTCGATCTGCGATATCAGTTTTAACTTCTCGATTCAATGTTATTGTTTTTTTTTTCTGATACAATGTCAGAAGTAATGTAAGCAAAAAAAAAGAGTTTCAGTTAAGTAATTGCGTACAGGTCGGTATAGGCAAATGTGTTGAAACTTCACACAATAATCTTAAAGCATTATAGCAGGTCACTTTACATAGCTTGTTGTCCGGATTGCCCTCAATATTTTTATATTTTGATTGCTTGCCGACCAGGTTGGGCGGTCACGACTTGATTGGCAGGAGCGACTTTTAAAACAGAATCCTATCCCATCTGTATGTGTTAATCATTAAAACATATCACTACATTTCCTTCCCATTATTCTAATGGGGTTTTTAACAAGACATTCAAAACATTCAACAATATCCAGGCTCTTGTTTTTCAATCAAGTACTGAGAATATTGCCCTTGTTCATAGATAAGTTGCGAGATATAACACTTCGAAGGACTTTCACTATAGGCGCTGATACACGCTGAATGGACAATATAGTAGGTTATCAATGACAAATTCTAATAAATCAAAACAAAAATGCATTATCATTAAAATTTATTAGTGGAATAATTGCCTGACAGTCGACGATATCGAATTCATGAAAAAAATTGAAACATGCAAAGGAAAATAATAGTGCTGGGGAATAGACCAAGCCACTTTGTTATTGATTGTATAATCATTATTAAACCATCATTTATCACTGTTTTTCATTCACAAGTCATTGTTTATCATTCAGTTCATCATACATAAATCAACAAATCAATTTCAAGTTCGACTCGTACACAACAAGTCCAATGGCAGATTGAATGACCAATCGCCGAATTAATGATTACTGCTAGATCTAACTGTTGGGGTTCAATCACAAACAGTATTTAACACAATGTTTTATATCTTTCTTTAACTTAAATTGAATTATTTTTAGTTAATAAAACACTGCGTCGAAAAATTCTGCCATGGACAATCCTCAATTTTCTAATGTCGACTGTCGACGAACTGGAGTTAGTAAACTATTTCATTTGTTGGTCGTAAGGTGCCACTCACAAGTAACTGCAAATATAAAGAAAAAACAACAGCAGAAACAGAAATATAGTATACATTGTATAAATTTTTAATTTTCTAT
>NW_026865559.1:0-17632 GCF_026571515.1 Ruditapes philippinarum
ACGTTAAAAATCAATTCTTTTTTGGGGATATGGAGTCCACCCATTTTTAACTTTTCAAAAAGTCATTAAATGCCAAACTATTTTATCATTATCACCATATTTCTATTTTCGAATATTGCTTTTATAATTATCGTTATGCAGAGTTTTTGCCAAGTTCATTTATTTATTTTACTTCGTCTTCAACGTTTTTGATTTATCCAAAACTATGGACATTATATATCGAAACTATCAAATGAAATTTATTTATAAAATTGGTTAACCACTTTTAATCTTTTTTTGTTATAGGGACAACAAACCGTTGAAAAATATTTGTAAATACAAACAAATATAACACTAAACGGTTTTAGCAATACAAAATAATGTAAAGTATCATTTAAAACAACGATGAAACAACTTGCCGAAACAAATGTATCAAAGAGTCATGCTTACGAATTAACCTTGCAACTTGAATGTACAAATACATTCGTATTGTCATATTCTTAGATGTGTCACTAATAAAAAAGATGTTTTTATATGTATCGAATGCATTGATATCTGCAACGGAGCACAAAAAGTATAGATATATAAGAACGTTTGAATCACACAAAATCAAGTTTTGCATAGACATTGTATCCATGTTAATCATACTACGATTTTAATATTCATAAAATATTCAAGTTCATTGTCATGTCGTTCCGTCACTTAGCACTCTTTACTTTATATTATGTATTTTTTTATAAACAGCCTTTCTGTCTCAAGTCACTTTCTTTCATTGCCCCTTTTATCCCGTCCATTTATATTTTCCTTTCCCTATTTTACGTTTGTTTTGTTTGGCACTCTTTTGATATTGTAATATATGTGGTATTTATATATACATGTATATACGTTCATGTTTTATTGATGAGGTTTGGATGAATTGCACGACAATCTAATAAAGGCAGTGATGGAGTGTTGCTTTGTGTGACTCCGATTTTAATTCTTTATGAATGTCTTCCTGTTATATATCAATATTTCTTCCATAACATAATTTTCATGTCTGGACATGTTGTGTTATAAAATGTACAATCACTTTCGACTTAAAATTAAAAACGTTTTAATAATCGAAAATTTCATTGTTCCGTTAAATTAGGCTATTTTAAATATGTTTTTCATTTGCTTTTTTTTCTGATAAAATGTATGAAATTAGCAATATTAATAAAGTTGCTATGTTTATATAAATTTCATTTATTTTTCTCATATAATGTTTGAAAACAAAAACCAATCTGAATAAAGTTGATATAGCATATAATAAGTATCTTTTTTCTTCTATCTTGATATCTGATAAAATCTTGTGATAAAGAAAGACTTTACGTTTACCACCTAAAATAACCTAAATGAAATTTTCAATCTTTCAATATGTAATAAACAATTCATCATTTTACAGGAATATGAATTTTTTTTATTTATTACTAAATAGAAATAGTTTATTTCGATAACTTATAGATAGACAGTATCTCGTTACATACAGTAATTACAAAAACAATAATTCAGTAAGTCAGGTATTGAATACTAAACAGTGGAGACTATGATCAGAGGGCACCGAGGTCATGGATGTGCCGGCTGATCTTGGTCTGCACTTGTCGGATTGGTAGATTCGGTGTCAATAGGCAGAATAAATGTTGAACAAAATGTTTCGAGTATTTATTTGTAACTGAATACCATTTCATGCTACATTGTCTAATATTTATAGAATATATATCTGATAAATGAAGAAAAATACTTTACATGAATCAAAGTTTGGATTTTTTTTTCTGTCAAATTCAATGTTTTTACCATTGATATTTCACATTAAGTCAATTTGATTATAAATTGTTTCATGAACTACTTTTATTTGACAAATTTGAAAAGAATAAAAAATGAGTTATGAATATACCAGCCAAATAAAAACTTAAAACTATGTTGTTGTCTCTTTTAACTTACTGTAAACCTATATTTTAAACCTTGACCAGCTGTAACCAAAGGTAATTACCCTATTCTACAGTGTACAAGTATAAAACCTTGCCAGTCTTAAAGTTAGCTCGTCTCTATACGTTATTTCCTCTGTATCTGTATTTTGATACTGAAATTTAATGAAGTTAAAATAAACGGTTACAAATTAAAAAAAAAGATCACATTTATATCACATATTCAGCAGGTGTGGGGTTTATTGCTCCCTCCTGATCTAGTTACTCTCAGTTGACCGTCATGCAAAGAAAACATTTGTATGCTAATATACTACAGATACACAAACAAAAACAAGCAAAATCACTTAAACAATATAAAAGTATCTCTTTTTAACTGATGTAACGTCTAAATGTCAATTTGCCGTTCCATCTAAAAGCAATTAACGTGATTTATCACCATTTCTTTACATTAAAGAAAAAGATAAAACACATAATTTTAGGCACATTTGACTTTGATTTGATTTTCTATCTTGTTGTTTCGACTGTGTATCAAAATGAAGAATGTCTTACAAATTCAGACAAAGAGTTATTATAAAAGTTAATTCACTAGCGTCTGATTTATCTAAAGGCCCTTAATTCATATTTAAATGTCTTTAGAATTCATAAGAAATTTATAGTTTAATCTCTAATTGGCTTCTTTTATCAACTTCTAAATATCAAAAGACATTCCCATAAAGTCCATTTTATACCACTAATTGAAGCGTCTATGTTATTTTAAAGGTATTTACATACCAAATGGAATATTGATCATTATGAACAAAGACCGTGGACTTTATATGAGTTTTTAAACGTCAAAAACATATTTTGATTTTTAACCTTAAAAGTCTTTTATATCTAGAGATACTTTTCTTTTATTTCTTTATTTTATTTAACTTTTGAATCCTGTTATATTTTCCAGAAAAAAAAATCTCATTTGTAAATTAACTAAATTTTCATCTGCTTCTGTTGCTTTTTGACAATTAGTACAATTACAGTAATTTAGTACTTAACATGTATATAGAAGTTAAATTACCACTTGGTTATCATTTTGCTACTTTTATGAGAAATGATTACACACTATGCGCTACTTGGTAATAACGTCTTTCATGTTATAAATCGATTATTTAGATGTTAATTTACTCTTATTTGCCCTTGGTATAGATGGAAACATTTATTTGTAAGACTGAAAGTGCCTAGGTTAAAACGTTATTTTAGGAATCTCTGATTTGTTACGAGTGTCGTAAGTATATACAGTTGATGTTGTTTATATTTTACAGATGGACGCTATTAAGGTTTAACAGGTTAAAAGGCTATTTTAGGTCTTCTGTTATTAGTATAAGGTTAGTTTTCATCGTGATTAAATCTGAAAGATAAATATAAAGATAGAATTGCCTGGAAAACGAGCCGGACATATGTAAAATAATCTTTTAAATTAACAATTACCAACGCATAACATCTGAACATCTTATCTCCAAATTATAAGGTTTAAAGCAAACTTATACCTGGGCTAAGTTAAGTAGACGATCTTACTTCTAGACAATATATAAGGAGATAAGAGATGATGAAAAAGCAATTGACTTTTCAATGGTTTGTTTGTTATTAACAAGAAACGTTCACCTTCGCCTCGCAGTTGCGTTTAGACAAAAAATCGACTAATGATAAGTGACGGTGTGAAAAATAAAGTTAGCTTTTAATGCTTTCTTGAACCTTTCATTTTATGTCCATTAGCAAAAGGTTGTTTCGTGGAAAAAAATATAAGTAGTTTTTCATCAAAACATCAATGTTTACGCAGTTGATGCACAACTTATTAAATGAATTAATGTTACGTTGAAAATCGATTTCAGTGGCTATATAAACAGGAAACAACACGTACGTGTTTGTATGTTCACTATCATTAATGGGAAGTAAAAGGGATATGAAATAACTACAAACAAATCAAATCAACGTCTTAGATTAGAGATGTTTTATTATAAGCCAAATTTAAACACATTTTATGACGCATCTGAAATCGATGTTAATCTTAAGATTATACATCGATAAGACTGCCATTTAAATAAACAGTCTCCAATATTGCCAACATTTCTTTTTTTTGGTAAGGCTGGCATATCCCTCGTCGGTAAGGACAGCATGACATTCTCCGGAGTAAGTCTTGCTTGTCTTTAGTTCAGTTTAAGTATTGTCAGTCATTGCACTGGACATTGTTTAAATGTTATTGATATTTTGTTTTTTCACACGCATGCAATTAGATATAAAACAAAACACTACAGTTTTCCCTCCGTCCATTTGAAAAACATTATCAAATCAAAGCCATACATCAATCAGAAAATTTGTAGAATATGATAACCCATCGTTCTGAATTCATAAAAGTGCATAACAAGAATAATAAGAATACATTTTGTATAATACAAAATACATCTCAAAGTCCTTATACATGCTATTATTTGCAGTGAACTCATTTTTTCACTATTTTTCAATGTCGACAGTTTCTTGATTCTGAATTTGAAATTTGAATTTGTAAAATGTTAATTTGTTGTAATAAGTGTTCCAAAATGCTATAATATAATGCACATAGTCGTCAAGTACGTATCATTCAAATGTACAATTTTAATTTCGAAACATTTCAGAAGGATGCATCTTTGGTTGAGGACTGTGAAATTGTTGTATAGAAGTTATCATATAAACACAGTACTGAGTGTTAAAGGAACTACACAGGGGTCGAAAAGCCTAAAAACATACAGTTTACATGGTTTTTGTTTTTATAAATTTATCATTATTCACTTATATTATATATACTAAAGATAAAGTCGATAGGGAGATGGTTATTTACAAATTTTAGTATCAGATGTTGAAAAAACATTGCCCATTATTGCTCATTTTTGTTCACTTTTTTTTAATCTTCGCGCAATTATGCTACACATCGTTAAATGTAATGAATACACAAATTAAAATATATCTCAGAAAAACATGTTCAAAATCATTTTTTTTTCTTTTAAAACTACCCAAACCTCTAACAATTACACGATGTCTGCTGTTGTTTTCTTTGCATTTGCCGTACGCAGTAAAATTGTAAAAGTCTATTAGAAGAACAATCCTATAAAAAGTCAATTTCTACGGAGACCGTAAAGGGACACACATAATTGACAACATGATGTGTAACTTAAAGACGACTGATTTTAATTCGATTTAATTAGACGTCTTAACAATTTATTTTATTCACAAAGATTTAAAAAACAAGTTTATTTCGCAGAACCGTTTCTCGATATGCTTGAAGTTTAGTCTGTTAGTGTTTGTAAAGCATTTGTCTTTTTGACAAAAAATTGCCTAGACAAAAACAAAACTTCAAATATTTCTAGAAAAGTGATTCAGAATAACAAAAAAGGGTCTAGTGTTTGTGAATTGATTTTTGTTAGGACATCGGATTAAATCGAACAAAAATCAGTCGTCTTACACCTCATGATCGTTTTAAATGGTGGCCCTTTAACGTTTCCGTAACATTTCGTATTAATCAGAAAATATAACGTGATGAATAATGTTCAGATCACGTGTTTCCTGAACTGACATAGGTAATGAATATAATCAGTATTTATATCATGCAATGTCTGGTTGATCTCAACTGTTACAAAGTGGGATTCAACCTATACTAATATCTAGGTTAACTGAAGAGTTATATTTTATATTAGTTGACAAGACAATATACTGTAAATAAAATGCTGATGTTTTATATTTGCACGATGAAAAATGCTCGATTCAATTATCATTATTGTATTCTATACATACTTTTATTGTCTTATATGTCTAATGTTAGAAATCGAAATGTATATGTTAATCATGATTCAGCATGTACATGTAAGCCAGCAGCCCACAAAGATCACTACGGCACAAAAAGGGTTCTTAAAGCAAGGTTTTCAGTGTTGTTTTTCTGATCTTTCGGGATCATTGATTCCAGCACTTTAAAGTGTTGAAAGTTGAGTACCGCTGAAGCAGGTGCTACGGGGCCTGAGCAATTTTTTTCATGATAGCTACTCTTACAATGTCAATCTTGATTGTTTTATTTCAAGGATGTGAAGTCTTCCTTTATTTTATGACTTCGAAGCTGAACACAAACAATCATCAAATTTCACATTTTATTGAAACAATAAACACCCAGCATTACTTATGAGGTTCATTTATAACATCACTAATATACAGTATTAATCATTTAATAAATGAAATTGTAATGGCAGAAAATGGCCGCGAATTAAAAGCAAGCAAGCAAGGAGAAAGCCTTTGTCTTACTTTAGAGCCTGATGAGGGACGAGCGGACAAGCGCAGGTAATTTATAATCTAAGAGATATTAATACCCAAAGATTGCCTAGTACACTCGTGAAACTAGGAATTACCAGCCACTTCCATGGGCAAAACCCTGTTCACACTGACTGTCAACCGAGTGACATACTAACCGCCAGCAAAAACTTTAAACCACACAAGTTTACCAACACACTGATTTACTCGGCACTATACACTATTGCCCATTACTTCATGCAACACGACCACTTAACCGAGCCATACGCTGTTAAAGTTACACACTTTTGTACGCAATCAAAACAAACTGACTGAATGGCTGAACGGACATAATGGCGTACATGGACAAAACGGCTTTAGCGTACTTTGCGGTATAATAAATGACATGATGGCGGTTGTGTACACACGCGAAAAATCAAAACTTGATTTATCACAGGCAATTTCTAGTATGAAAATTTCAAAATTATAAACAAGAGATAATCCACTACCCAGGAGAAAAAACCTTGGTTTAGCGATTACCCCTTATTTACTTTACATGTATTGGTCCAAAATGACATGTCTATTCAATATGTACATGGCATATTTACTACTCAGGAGATACACCTTGATGTAGCATATAGCCATCAATGATTTAAGAATTAATATTAAATTTTAAACAAGTCTTGTCACTCATCCCCCATGGCATTTAATATTTTCGCGACAAATTGCTTTGTTTGATAATAACACTGTTATATCTAAACATATAATATAATAATCAGTAGTATAATATTAGAACTAAACGATTGAATCAAATTTAAATACACTGTATCTGCATAAGAGTTATAACATTGATAACATCGTATAATGTACTGTCCATAATTGGTATAAACAAAATATATAAAAGATCGTTCACATATTTATCCACACCGTTAACTAGATAACAAAGAACACTGTACACCTATAGATAGTTAATCAATCAAATCATTTCCATGTGTCCTAGTATCGATGTAATTCCGCATGATACATCCAAGAAAAAATTGCGTCGTCCAAGAACAAGTTGCGTCGTCCGAGAACTAGCTGCATCGTCCAAGAACAAGCTGCATCGTCCAAGAACAAGCTGTATGACGATATATACGTTACTGAATTCGGCTATGTGTATAGATGTACGTTCCTCGTGTGGAAGACAGTACTGCCCAGAACTCGCAAACTATTCTGAAAGTATATAAGACTGACAGCAGAAAAACTGAAGAAATTCAAATACCTATGAACATACCAAATAAATTGTTCAATATATTGTTCCCTATATAAACTTGATAATTTTGCGAAACTCATGGGTGTGGTGGGTGTTATTTTATCAAGCGATGTTAACAGCACAAGTTCTCAAGTACAATGCTGACGGAAACGGATGTGTCGGTGATATATAGCGTAACCGAGGTAATCCGCATAATTTACCACCAAAATCAAGGCTGTATACAAATCACGTGAACTTCGTGCGCAAAAATAAAATCAATTATTTGCTATCGAAATAATTCGTCTTATTTTATGACTTCGAAGCTGAACACAAACAATCATCAAATTTCACATTTTATTGAAACAATAAACACCCAGCATTACTTATGAGGTTCATTTATAACATCACTAATATACAGTATTAATCATTTAATAAATGAAATTGTAATGGCAGAAAATGGCCGCGAATTAAAAGCAAGCAAGCAAGGAGAAAGCCTTTGTCTTACTTTAGAGCCTGATGAGGGACGAGCGGACAAGCGCAGGTAATTTATAATCTAAGAGATATTAATACCCAAAGATTGCCTAGTACACTCGTGAAACTAGGAATTACCAGCCACTTCCATGGGCAAAACCCTGTTCACACTGACTGTCAACCGAGTGACATACTAACCGCCAGCAAAAACTTTAAACCACACAAGTTTACCAACACACTGATTTACTCGGCACTATACACTATTGCCCATTACTTCATGCAACAGGACCACTTAACCGAGCCATACGCTGTTAAAGTTACACACTTTTGTACGCAATCAAAACAAACTGACTGAATGGCTGAACGGACATAATGGCGTACATGGACAAAACGGCTTTAGCGTACTTTGCGGTATAATAAATGACATGCTGGCGGTTGTGTACACACGCGAAAAATCAAAACTTGATTTATCACAGGCAATTTCTAGTATGAAAATTTCAAAATTATAAACAAGAGATAATCCACTACCCAGGAGAAAAAACCTTGGTTTAGCGATTACCCCTTATCTGTATGCCCAAAGGAACAAAAATATTTAACAAATGACGAATTTAGTTAAACTCGCTTCTTAAGTATTTACCTGCGCTTGTCCAACCCGTCCCTTTGAATTTTTGCCGCCACGATTAATTTTATGCAAAAGAAAATTTATTCCCCCGAAAATTCAAACGACGTATCAGCAACTTATTCAATTATATGACCATTGTATTAAGTTTTAAATGTACTTCAATATGACATCCTTAATGGCATCAATGTAAAAAGCTAACCCTATATTTGATAAATGAACTCCGTCCGCCCTGAAGAAACCCGGTGTTTTATAATCAATATCTACCGAAATTACCTCAGATTTGGGGTGTCGACGAACTTGCTGCCTACCCTCAGCGATTTATTCGTTTTCTGCTTTCTTCAATTTTATGTTTTGATACGTCGGAATTCCATGAAAGACGTTGAAGAATGTCTACCCAAATAATTACGGAATCCGGAAAAGCTTCACTTAAGTACTTAATTTCGGCACCAATAATAAATCTTAATTTTCTCAAAGATTTAGACAACAAATCATAACCTCCGAGATGAATTAATATAACATCAGGTGGCTTGCTAAGAATGACGTTACATTCCACAGAACGGCGGAAGTCGTCCCAAGACATTCCCCGTATGCCCCACCATCCAATTGATTTACCGTCAAGTTTAAGGTTAGGGGTTCCTAATTCATTGGCTCTTACACCGGCCCAGTATGGGATGGAATCTCCCAGGATCCAAATATCTGGATCAGGCTGTAAAAGCCGAGATTCACACTCTCCCTCATCAGAAGGTCTTGCTTTCCTTTTCCTTCCTCTGCGTTTAGGAGGCATGATGCGCAATATAAATTGGTGATTGAAACTGATTTTATCAAGCGATGTTTACAGCACAAGTTCTCAAGTACAATGCTGACGGAAACGGATGTGTCGGTGATATATAGCGTAACCGAGGTAATCCGCATAATTTACCGCCAAAATCAAGGCTGTATACAAATCACGTGAACTTCGTGCGCAAAAATAAAATCAATTATTTGCTATCGAAATAACTCGTCTTAATGTAAATTAAATAACTATACATGTAATGGTCGTAATATACGCACTCTTATAATAGGAACGACCAAATGATATTATAACATTAACTGAACAAAATTAACTGTTCTGTAACAAGTAAACTGTTGATAAAATTAGTAAGGAACTAATAACTGCTCCATATACGGATGTCGATGTATAATCATAAAATGCCTTCTCTACCACTTTAATATGAATATAATTTTTTATCGTCAAAAATATGATATAGTAAGATTATTTATTTACAAACTTACAATATATTACTTCTTTGCTTTTTTAGTTTAGTTCTTAATCAAACTAACACTACCAAAGCTGCTCATGTTGTTCTATTGGACATTATCTCAATCCCAATCGCATTTTGTTCAGTCATTGGTGGACCAGGTGCAAAGAGCTAACGAGGTTATTTGAAGACATTATATATTACTTTAATTTAATGATCTAATGATCTTGATTCAAAGCTGTTACTTAATTCTTTATATCTTTATCCAAATTTATGTTTTTTAATACACTTTCAATATAAAAACTAAATTATTGTTCTAAAAAACAAGATGATTGTACTAAGATTAGTTTTAATATATGTTAGCGAAGAGACACTCAGTGTGTTTCCATTGATTAGACATAAAGTAGTTTCAAGTATTTATATATCTATGCATAGTTCTTTATTTAAAGTGTTATCATGTTCATTTCCCCCTTGTCTATTAGAGTTGAAATAGTATTTCAAAAGATTGGCTATTATAATGATGACTGACCAAAAATGAGTAATGTGTATGATACAAAAAAACTACTTAAATCATAAAAAGACTGACACACTCTTTTTTAATGATTGAACATTATTTTCTGAACGATATTTATAGAAATGTCCTTTGGTCACGTGGATTATTGATTCTTTTACATAATAAAATATAAAATTGAACACAATTAGGGCAAAAAGTCAAGTTAATTTTAGTTAAATTTACATTTTCACTGACCATTTAGACAATGACGGGCATACTGTCACCTTTATGGAGATGCGCATTAGCTACAAGAAAGGGTATTACATCATGGTTATATTTATCCTTCCTTCATTAAATCAAATGTATATCTCGTAATACGGCTTTTTGTATGAGAACATTTAATATATACTATCATGCAATATCAATGTATGCTTCATTAGAAGTGTATGTTAGGACAAGCGGAATGTCATCTTTGAATTTATTGTCACTAAAATCAGTAACATTATAAAACATTTTAAGAAAATTTTAAATCGGTCTTTTGCGCTTGTTCTAATGCTTCCTTAAAAATTAATTGTTTCAAAAGGTTATATGTTATTTCTAATGGCTTATTTACTTTATAGTGTATAAAAGATATATATGTTTGTCTTGAATGTATGACTTCGTTAAACAGTAGTGCTGATAGTTCAACAAACTACTCTTTTATTCGAACATTAATCTCCAAAGAGATGTTCTGTTGATCACCATCACGGTACAAACAATAACCAGATAGACATAGAACGGAAAACATTTTAATATTATCTATGCAAACATAGTATTTTTTGAATCAATGCCTTTGATTATTTTTTTTTCAGCTATGCAATTAGAATATCACGACAGATAGAAATTAAAACTTACTTCAAATAGATTGCAAACAACTTCTCATATCATTTTTTTCTTTAATTTTTTTCAATAAAAAATGAAAAAAGGACTGTAAATAGACAGTATTTGATATTCAATTGATACTTTTTTCAACATATTGGTAAAATAATATTTTTTCTTTCATTTTATGATTCTTACTATTTTTTCTATCATGTATGTACCAGAAAAAAGGAAATATTTTCAAGTATACCTTCATGTTTAAGTCGAAACCTTAAGCTAACACGTCTTAATTACTACTACATAGCACATGCATGGACAACTTGCGTGCCCATTCTAAATACTAGCCTATATGTACATTGCAAAGGTATATACAGGTATGCAATGATATGAAAAATTATATTATAAATAAAAAATGTCATTTTTTTTGTTAAGATATTACATATTTAAATTCTGATGACTGGAATTAAAACGGTAACAATAGCTATTATGTTTCATAGTATGAAGTAATTATAAAATTTCCTGTGCATGATCTATGTTTATTGCCATTTAAGTATTATATAGTTTAAGATATGTAACGGACATTGAGTCTTATGTTCATTTGTGTCATCTCTGTCTCAGAAATCATGTGGGATAAGTAGTCGGTCACTTGCAGCGTATTTGGTATTTACTAGCTAGTTACTTAGGAAACAGATTGGTTGACCGACCGAACAGATACGATCAAAATATGTGTTAAGACCTGCGTGAAAACCAACCAAATAACCAACCAATTAACCAGCCAATCATGGCAAACCAAACAACAACAAAGACATATAAAATATCAAACTCCTCACACTGATTACCTCCCTTGGCAGAATTGTAATCACTGCCTTTACAGACGTCAAATGATGATGAAAGTCACATGACGTAGAGTCGAAATTCAAATGT
Organism: Ruditapes philippinarum; assembly: GCF_026571515.1. Classification (NCBI taxonomy): domain Eukaryota; kingdom Metazoa; phylum Mollusca; class Bivalvia; order Venerida; family Veneridae; genus Ruditapes; species Ruditapes philippinarum. The sequence goes on from NW_026865559.1 coordinate 12,038, forward strand.
AAACATCGACCGTTACAAAAAAAAATCTTACGTCAATTTGCTCTTTCTGTTTTATTTTTAACTTTTTGAACCTACGTACGTTATATTTTATCAAAAAATTATCAAAAGTATACGTAATAAAGAAAAATAAATTAAAAAGCTAAAAAATATAATTATCCAAATATTGATATTTCAATGTTTGTGATGGCAGAGATCTCTGTACTGATAAGACGAGATCACTGCGTAGGAGATTGATAAAATATATCGTAGATGACCTATTGTGTGTATGTCTTAATAAAGCTTCTGTTACTTCCCGCTCAGGTTTGTTCTAAGAATATTAAAATAAACTTCTGATAGAAACTCATCACGCAAATAAGATACATATCTTTTCTGATTTAGACAATACGCATTAGTTTTTTGCGAGAGGGAAAACAATTTAGCCAGGTAAACTTGAAATTGTATTAAAAAGATATTGATCTTACAGATACATTTGTCAGCATGAATGTCATCTAGGAAACAAGGGATTGGAATAGCCTCTGATAAACGAGATGGTCAATGTCCATGGCCTTTAAAAAAATCAACGTATTAAAGGCCCAATTAAGTTTTTTTTTTTTCATTAAAGTTAAAAAAATAATGTTTGTCATACAGATGCACTATCTTTTGCTTCTTTTATTTTGTAGGCAATGGGTAAAAATATAAGAAAATAGTATTTTGTATGGAAGTCAAATATGCTACTTTGTTAACATTTTGCTACTTTTTCGAACCATTTCTGTACGTTCACCGCAACTAATATTTTTCACCTGTTTAACATCTAGCACTTTTTTATACACATTTCTAAAGAATTCAAAAATATGGATTTCTGAGTTTAATCTAAACATTTTGTAATTTCAGATGCACTTGTAAATCTGCATAATTCTTACACTTGCTTGGCAACGAGTTTTTATAAAAAATAAGAAAGCTTAGGGCTTTGAATAATTTTTAAAGAGAAATCATCGAACAACAGACATACATGTATAATTACATTTTTCAATGCAAAACCAAAGTACTTAAAAAGCAACCAATTAATAATGTTATCAATGATCTGCGAGATATATGATTTGTAAATATAATTATGCGAGGCGTTCTTTGTGCCGAAAATAGAACTTCATAATTCTTCTCATTTTTAATTAATAAGCCAAACTGAAAAAGTATATTAATAAATTTTATTTATATCACAATATATCAATAAATAGCAGATATTATTTATATAGATTCCGTTACATTAGCTAAAAATGACAATTTTCTTCATGGCTACATTGCACATTACACATAGCTACAAAACGTATTGCAAAACATACTAATCTATCAGGCGAATGTGATGTCATAAACAAAGGTTATTGCTTTATACATACTTAGATTACTTCCTGTTTCGCATAACTTATAAAATGTATTTTTCTCGAACCTAATAAGGAAAACCTGTATCATAAACACTTCGCACTTGTTAATTTCACATACATCAAACGCTTGTAATTATTATAAAGATGGTGATAAGTATTTTACATGCCTAATTATTTTCATGTTAATTTATCGTTCAATTTTTTAACCATTATTAGAGCGCGATTTTCAAAATTACATGCGATATAAAATTATCACTACCTGTTTAATTTAATTAGTGAAAAATAAAAGAGATATAAGTGCTATGTTGCAGCATAATATTGCAGGGGCAACATAAAATTGAGGGTTACAACCTAATATAGAATTTTGCATTTGCTTTCCGGCCATTAGGAAAGTTAAAGTGATTTTGTATTTTGAATTGTAGACGATAAAGTTATGCTACTTTAATGATAAATCAAAGAAGCATTTAAAGCTGCATGGGCATAGCTTTTATCCATTATTTAAAGATTTTAAACGGACTCAACTGAGGTATTATTGACGTGACGAGACGGAAAATAAGTATATTTCTCTACTATTTCTTTTTATATTTAGTGCTCGCCATTTTTTTTAAGCCAATCACCGACGAGGATTTTTCAAATTTTCAGGTTTCAAGTATATTAGAGTGCATATTGGGTGTTCTTTGTAAATTAGAAAGCTAAAAAGGAGCAGAGCTTGCGAAGCGACTGTAGCTTTCTTATTTCCGAAGAACATCCAATATGCACTCTAACCGGCTTAGTGCTCCGCCCACTTGCGTTTTATAATATAAAACGTCTTGTTTATATAAAATCTGTTCTATTAAGATTTAGTGCTCGCCATTTTTTTTAAGCCAATCACCGACGAGGATTTTTCAAATTTTCAGGTTTCAAATCTTAATAGAACAGATTTTATATAAACTAGACGTTTTATATTATAAAACGCAAGTGGGCGGAGCTAAGTTTCGAAGAGCCCTAAAGTGAAATATACGCATGTGCAGAGATCTTGAAGTTTACTTCTACTAATCAATATTTATGCATCATGTTTTTTCCGTACACGCACATGTATATCGTCACTACGGCATATAATTAAAGAAAAGAGGTTCATTGAAATGAAAACAGGCAAAATAACAGTAAAAATGTTTTATTTCTTACGGAACCAGTATCATTTTATAGATTCCAAATAAAAAGTTCACTTTATTGCAACAAAGTATGTATGTAATATTTCTTACTTTTTATGTAAATATTACAGCCCGTGTCGCTGCAAAACCGAAAGTAGGGTGTTTTTATGAATTTTACATTTATTTTTGACAATTTACTGCCATTTGTCTGAAGATGACATGTATATGAAAATAATAAATATGTATGATGCATATATAATCAAGCCGAAAATTCATATATGTCGAGGTGTCGGGCGAGGCAAGACATGTCGAATTTTTATTCCCCCGCCATGTAATGGCCGGGGCTAATAGTGTTACCCTGTTCCGTCATTCCGTCCTTCCGTCCTTCTGTCATTCCGTCAACATCAGTTTCCGTTCATTATTTTAAGAACGGTTGCACACATTCAACTCAAATTTAACATATGGATATGTCATGAGAAAATACCGGTCAAGTTCGAATTTGGCCATGGTTCGATGATTTTTTGGCAGAGTTATGCCCCTTTTACTTTGAAAATAATATGAAATTTCAGTTTCTGTTCATTATCTCCCCAACAGTACAACACATTCAACTCAAACTTAAGATATGGATATGTCATGAGAAAATACAGGTCAAGTTTGAATTTGGTCATGGTTCGATGATTTTTAGCAGAGTTATGCCCCTTTTACTTTGAAAATAATATGAAATTTTCAGTTTCCGTTCATTATCTCCCCAACGGTACAACATATTCAACTCAAACTTGACATATGGATATGTCATGAGAAAATACAGGTCAAAGTTGAATTTGGTTGTGGTTCAATAATTTTTTGCAGAGTTATGCCCCTTTTACTTTGAAAATAATATGAAATTTTCAGTTTCCGTTCATTATCTTACAACACATTCAACTCAAATTTGACATATGGATATGTTACCGGAATGCCCAGGCCAAGTTCGAGTTTGGTCATGGTTCAATGATTTTTGGCAGAGTAATGACCCTTTCACTTTGAAAATAATGTGAAATTTACAGTTTCTGTTCATTATCTACCCAACAGTGTTACATATTCAGCTTAAATTTGACATATGGATATGTCAAAGGAATGGGCAGGTCAAGTTGGAATTTGGTCATGGTTTGATGATTTTTTGGCAGAGTTATGTCCCTTTCAATTTGAAAATAATATAGATACATCTTTGGAATAAGCTGTTTAAGTTTGAATTTGGTTGTAGTTCAATGATTTAAGACAAACTTATCTTTCCTGAATGTTGGAAAAATTTTGAACTTTCACTTTCAGAACTCTTACTTTTAGCCATTATTTTGGCTACAAATATGCAATATGCTATTTTTAAAAGGTTTAGACTGAATAATTTCAGTGCCTTGAACATTGTATGAAAATGGTTTGTGTTAACATTGAAAAGCTTTAAGGGTTTGAACTTAAAATGAAAAAAATAATTAAAGCACCATCTGAAATTTTGGCTGCATGCGGGGGCATCCGTGGCATAATGACACATTTCTAGTTGTAGCTTATTGTGAAGTTGGAGTACATGGAAATCGGGCACATGACAATTCAGCACATAAATAAAACATTCTAGTGTTCCGTGGTATACATCTTTTCTACGTGTCATACCTCCTTTCCTTATTACAATGAAACTTTACTGCATTGTTATCCATCGCTGGTTTGTTTTTTGCAGAGAATGACCTGTGCATGTTCAAAGAGGGTACCGTTTGAGAATATTTCGCAAAGAGGGTACCGATATGGATATGCACCGTGATATTGTTTGATTTACCTAGACAGAATGCGGGAATAAGCTATGCAAAACACGTAACCCGAAAATGTGTACCGCTACCTCATCCAAATATGGTTATACACATTTAGGCTATCGTGTGACGTCACGCAGTGTGTTGGGCGGAAAAAAATGGGCGGAGCACTAAGCCGGGTAGAGTGCAAAATGAATGTTCTTCGTAAATAAGAAAGCTACAGTCGCTTCGCAAGCTCCGCTCCTTTTTAGCTTTCCTATTTACGAAGAACACCCAATATGCACTCTAACCTATACATAAAACACCATATTCTAGAGCCAACCGTTAAGATTCCGTTGCAAATTCGTTTTTGTAAAACTTTAGAGGGTCTTTTTTGCAAAAAATAAAGACCAAAGCACTAAAACCTAACCCAAACAATATTTCCAGCGGATTTTTACATGGCATGATCATTTTCGGACGGGCGATCTGTTTTCTCCTCCATATAAAGTGCACAAATGTTCGTAAAAAAATAACACAATATTCAAGAGCCAAAAATTTAAACACCATGTTTGTGATCGCGTTGCAAATTCGTTTTTGTACAACTTCAGAGGATCTTCTTTGCGCAAAATGAATACCAAAGCCCTTACCCAAATATTACGTCCAGTAGATTTCCGCATGGCATGGCCATTTATTTGGCCGGCGTTCTGTTCTTCCTGTATATAAACTGCATAATAAACACCATATTCTAAAGCCAACCATTAAGATCCCATTTATCTGATTATGATGCAGATTCGTTTTTGTTCAACTTTGGAGAAAGTGTCCTTTGCACAAATGGAGGAACACAGTTATAACCCTAAAACTTATTCCGGAAGATCTCCGAATTACATGGCTATTTTTGGACCGGAGTTTTGTTCTTTATCTATATAAAGTGCATAACGTTTCGTAAAATAACACCATATTATAGATCCAACCGCTTAAATACCATTTTCCTGATTCCGTTTTAAATTCGTTTTTGTAAAAAGTCCAAACTTAAACCCAATTTGTCTGATTTCGTTGCAAATTCGATTTTTAACAACTTCAGAGAGTCTTCTTTGCACATAATAAAGACCAAAGCACTATCCCGAAGAATATGTACAGGAGATCTCCGCATGGCATGGCCATTTTTTGACCTGCAATTTGTTCTTTGTGTATATAAAGTGTATAGAAAACACCATATTCTAGAGCCAACCGTTAAGACATCACTTGTCTGATTCCATTGTAAATCCGATTTTGTACAACTTTTGATGGTCTTCAAACAGTCCATACTCATCGAACGTTGTAATTGTTAGAAAGAAGGATGGTAAAAAAGTTTTTTTGCATAGA
>NW_026865560.1:0-16290 GCF_026571515.1 Ruditapes philippinarum
ATTGCCAGTCTTAAGATGTTACCCGTCCAATAGTTTTACAGTTTAATCGAATCTTGGCAACAATGCTGTTGAGAGAGCCAACAATCCATTGGCTGAACTTTGTTAAAGACCTTACTAATGGTCCAGAAGAAGGAGAGATGCTGAAAGAAGAATTCAAATTTGATGGAACACATGTTCATCCCAGATACACATCTTTGCTGGCAGATTCTTTGTCAGATTTTCCAGAGATATTTAACTGAACCAAAACATTTGAGTTAGTTGTTTGCAATAAAAATTTTATAAAATTTGCATGTTTTCATTATCTTTCAATAATATGAATTATTAGTATGACTTTTTAGCTCACCTGAGCACAAAGTGCTTAGAGGTGGGCTTTTGTGATTTCAGTGCGTCTGTTGTCCATCGTTGTCCACAATTTCTATAAACAACTTCTCCTTAACCACTTGATGAATTTTGACCATTCTTCACAGGAATGATCTTAAGGTGTTCCTCTACAAAAGTTCTATAAATGGTTCCAGTCTGATGCATAAGTAGGTTACAGAAGCTAAAAATAGACTTAAAAAATGAAGTCTTTGAAATTCCTCTTCTCAGAAACTACAATGTTCAGAGCTTAGATGTTAAGGATGTTGAATCACCTTTTGTTCCTCAAAAAATGCTCCTAAGGTTAAAACTGCTTCACCCTTGGGGTCACTTACTTGCGCAGACTTGTAAAGCAGAAATGTCTTTAGAATCTTCTCTAAAAGTATAATGCCCAAAGCTTAGAATTTAGATATTTTGCATGTAGCATCACCTTGTGGTCCTCTACAAAACTTATATAAATCAAGCTCCTTTAGTCTTTATTTGCTCTTGCACGGTGGTCACTTACTTTATATTGATTTAAACACAGTAAACACAATTAATTCAGTTTTGTGTTAAATTACAGTGCAAAGAACTTAAGATATTTGTCAAAAAGCATTTCGTAGCAGTCAACTATAAATATTTTAAAAATTATGCAACTTTGGTAAAAAATGACAAACCCAATATGACCTTATTACTGACTTTAACTTTGAAAAATGTGACCTTTCCAAGCAATGTATCTCAGGTGAGCGATCAAAGACCATCATGGCCCTCTTATATATCTGATAATATTACAATTATGCAAAGTTGGCTATCTCAGAGACATAGATAACAGAGATAGGCAACTTCCTAACCAGTTAAAATATCACGCGTTCCTGCTTAACTTAAAACTTGTAGCAAGTAAAACTTATTAACCAGATATCAAAATCAGGAAAATAATACATTTTCTGAAAGCTTATGCATTTGTCTATGGCTGCAGGTAAAAATATTTACAGTTCTTATTTAAATAAATGATACATCGATTTTTAAAGAGAACTACTTATTAATTTTTGTTACAAAACTATTCATGTGGTGAAAAAACTGGCTCAGTGGGTATGTTCTGCTATGTTTTTCTAAGTGAAAGGCATGGAAAGTCACCAATATTTTTACATGCAGCTATAGATAAAAGATTTACCTTTCAAATGGTATATAATATTAAAGGATAAAATGTACATCCATAAAGTTTTATTTGCTACAAAATGCCTAATTTTTCACTTTTTTACAGGCATGAGTGATATTTCAATGGAGTATATAGGAGCTGCTTATCTCTGTTATCTATGTCTCTGGCTATCTTTACCAAAATTAATCTGAGTCAGCTATTATGATATTTGAAAGATGATCAAATACCAATTTTTTTAACTATGTATGCTTGAAAATTCACACTATTCTTTTAATGTGGAAGACATATACATGTACTTACTAATAGCCCACCAAACATTATTTCCGTAGGGTCATTCTAATTGATAGACTGATTTCAGATACAAATGCATACATAGGTAGAGCCACTGACCTTCCATAAGCTAGTGAGGTAGTTTTGTCTTGTGATAATAAGTCGGTCATCTCAAACGAAGGCAGAGAAGTGATGCCTTTAACCACTGTATGTATCCAGATCATTAGGGCTTGATGATAATGGTTACTGGAAGTTTCTGAAACAAAACATTTTTCCTCAAACATTTCAACAAGATTTGACTAGTGACAATATAGAACATTTAACATGTAATGCACCCCACACAACCCCTTGCATCAAAGGCCTGCCTGGTTCCGCTAGCTACTTTTCTCTTGGCCATAACAATTTTTAGCTCACCTGACCAAGAAGTGGTCAAGGTGAGGTATAGTGATGGGGCTAGGTCCAGCGTGTGTCGTCAATATTTGGGTTGTTAACACTCTAGCAGTCACAATTTTGATTGGATCATAATCAAACTTTGTCATAATGTATGTCTTAATGAAATACAGGTCAAGTTCAAATATTGGACATCTCGGGTCAAAAACAAGGTCGCATGCAGGAGCTAAATATAGAAAAATATTGTTAATACTCTAGTGGTTGCAGTTTTTATCCAAATATCCTGGAAATTGGTCAGGAAAGTTTTTTTGATGATTTCAAGGTCAAGTTCGAATATATTGGTCATTTCGGGTCAAAAACTAGGTCACAGCCCAAATTTAGAAAAACCTTGTTAACACTCTAGGGGCTACTGTTTCAGTCCAAATATTCTGAAAATTGAACAGAAAGGTTGTTTTGATGATTTGTAGGTCAATGTCGAGTATGGGTCATCTTGGGTCAAAAAAACTAGGTCACAGAAGTTAAAAATAGCAAAATCTTGTAAACATTCTTGTGGCTGCAGTTTTGATCCCAATATCCTTGAAATTAATCAGGAAGACAGTTTTCTAGGTCAAGTTTGAATATGGGTCATCTCAATTAAAAAACTATGTCACAGGAGTTAAAAATAGAAAAATCTTATTAACACTCTAGGGGCTACTGTTTCAGTCCAAATATCCTGGATATTGGTCAGAAAGGTTGATTTGATGACTTCTAGGTCAAGTTCGAATGTGGGTCAACAACTTCAGTCACAGGAGATTAAAAAAAGAAAAAAAGTTAACCCTCTTTTGGCTGCAGTTTTGATCCCAATATCCTGGAAATTGGTCAGGAAGGTTGTTATGATGATTTCTAGTTCAAGTACAAATATGGGTCATCTCGGTTCAAAAACTAGGTCACACATTCCAAATATAGAAAAACATTGATAACACTCTAGGGGTGACTGTTTAAGTCCAAATATCCTTGAAATAAGTAAGAAAAGTTGTTTTGATGATTTCTAGGACAAGTTCGAATACGGGTCATCTCGGATCAAAAACTAGGTCAAAGGAGCTTTAGAAAAGAAAAATCTTGTTAACACTCTAGTGGAAATTGGCCAGGAAGATTTTTTTGGTGATTTCTAGGTCAAGTTTGAATATCGGTCATCTCGGGTCAAAAACAAGGTCACACAGCCCAAATATGGGGAAAAAACTTATTAACACACTAGGGGCTATTTTTTCAGTACAAATATTCTTGAAATTGATCAGAAAGGTTGTTTTAATGATTGCTAGGTCAAGTTCGAATATGGTCATCTTGGGTCAAAAACTAGGTCATACAGCCCAAATAAACCTTGTTAACACTCTAGGGGTTACTGTTTAAGTGGAATTATCCATGAAATTTGCCAGAAAGGTTGTTTTGATGATTTCTAGGTCAAGTTAGAATATGGGTCACACAGTCCAAATAAAATGGGATTGAGCCTTAATAGTCAGGTGAACGATATAAGGGCCATCATGGCCCTCTTGTTTACTCTACATTACATCTACATCATACTGCTTTAAAATCGTTAACGATTACACTAAGGCGCGTTGCCTGGATTAGCTGTTAAAAACAAATGTGTTTAGTGCAAATTTATAGGTATAAGATAAAAACAGGTTTAAAAAGAACTACAGGACTGAGATAAAAAGTTGAAAGCAAAGCTGAATTAGAACTGGTAAAAAGGATGCAGCTGCCCAGTAAAGAGGTCTAAACTGGGGCTAACTTGTAAGGACACGGGTTGGTCATTACACAGACGAATACTTCTTGGGAAAAATGAATTGGAGTGTTATTGTGTCCTTGAGTATGCTATCAGGTAGTTCAGGTTTCTAGTGGGTGTCAGATGGTGATGGTCGACCCTCACAAGATTGTGTTGGATTTTGTAGAGTAGGGTAACAGAGCTGATGTTGCGCCTCTGCTCTAGAGTTTGCCAATTAAGTTCACTTAACATTTTAGATACACTACTGGTGTAATTGTAGTCGATGTATACATATCTTGCAGCTGATCTTTGAACTTGTTCTATTTTGTAAACCAGATATTTTTGCCAAGGATGCCAAACCAAGGAACAGTATTCTAACTGGGGCTTTACATAGGTTTTGTAGGCAGTTTCTTTAACCTTTTTGTTTGAAGTTTTGACATTTCTTTTTTTATATTAATCTGAGTGACTTATTTGCTTTTGGTGTTATGTTGTTTATATGATTGGTCCAAGATAGATCTTTACTAATTGTTACACCTGAATATTTTGCAGCCTAAGTGGATTTTAGTCGTTGATCATGTAAATTATAAGGGAATGCTACTGGGTGTCTTTTGCGGCTAATACTAAGGACTTCACATTGTATGATCTGCATATAGTCTAACCTTGCCCTTGACACTATCAGGGGGGTCATTTATGTAAGATAAGAAAAGGCAAGGTCCCAGGGCCGAGCCTCGGGGACACCAGAAAGAACTGGTAGGTTGTCAGAGTTTTGACCATCGACAACAGGTCCTGTTGGGTGCGACTATATAAAAATGACCTTGTCCAATTGATGACCTCTGAGCTAACACCTAGTCTGTGTAGTTAAAGGAGAAGCTTGTGATGGTCCACTTTATCAAATGCTTTGCTGAAGACAATGACATCGGTCTGTTGGCCTTGCTCTAAATTGTCATGAACTTCCTGGGTAAAACTGACAAGCTGGATTTCACAGTTATGTTTTGACCTGAAACCATGTTGGAATTTGCTGAGAATATCATGCTTATCGTAGAAAAACATGATATTGGAGACAATTATATGCTCCATTAGTTTTGAGGCAATGCAGGTTAGTGATATATATAGGCCTCTAGCTACTAGGCTTACATTTATAAACAGGGGCTTCCAGTCATGAGGGACAGTACCAGTTTTTAAGTAAATTTGGAAGATGTGTGTGAGAACTGGGGCAATTTCAGTATGAAGTTCTTTCAATAACCTTGTGGACAGCTGGTCGGGGTCAGAGGCTTGTGTTTAAACCTTTGAGGAGTTTCTTTACATTCTAACACTAAATAATTGTTGCTGAAAGTTATTAGACATAAGAGGAAAATTTTACTTTTACGCTGGTCCAGTTTGGAGATATTGAAATACCAGTATTTTATACTGAACAATGCGCTACGTATAAATAAGGGGAAACAAACAATGAACAAACAATGAAGTTACTATCTTCTTATTGCAAATACATATCAATGAATCCGATTCACATTATAAGTTTTGGATTCTATAATTATGTGTCAATGCTAAAATTTAATAATGAACATACTTAAAAATATCTTATCAGTTTTTTTACGGTAAAATGAAGGTATTCCGTTAACCTGCCAGTCTATCCAAAGTATTCGGAAGAGGCTCAATCAAACCGAGCCTGCAACATTTTCACTTTTGTCTTGTTGGGCTTTCTTTAGGGATTCTTTATCTCTCTCTATATTATTTCGTCCATTTAATTATCTATGCTATTGTATAATCAGTTAAAATGTGAAATGTAAAATCAATTCACTTTTATGAACGAAAAAAAACCGTACATATGCATTGTAGAAAAACAAATATGCTAGACGCTCGCAACAGAAAGACAACTGTTTTATTTATATTTTCACTCAATAGGCAGAAATACTAAATCATGTTATTTCGAATCAAACATATTCTACAAGCTCATTAGAAATATATTCAATGTCAAGCAACTTTGTTTCATTTCTCCATGGTAAGTTATTTAAGGTAAATGTGTGTACGTAGAAAGCAAGTATTTGAAATTGGCAATGATGTATTGAAATCATTTATACTTATCAATAAAAAGAGTATATACGCAAATTCTAAAGCAACTTTTGTTGTCGCAAGGGATTTGCAACAGCATAATCATTATTAAACTGGGCATAAAATCAGCAAACTTGTGCATATATATTCATGACAGTCTAACGATCTACTGTATACCAATCAAGTTAAAAAATCTTCCATATATGATTTTTTTAATGATGCTAACAAAAACTATGTTCATTCAAATCCCATTTTGCTAAAATAATTCATAAGATAGCAGATGGATTTACTTTGGATAATAGAATTAAGATCAAACATTAGTACAGATGTAGTAGGTATTATAAAGACAACATTAAGGCTGAGTCAGATTTGATTAACTGACAGGGGTAAGGAGTTCCAGAGTCTTATATTCTAGATAGATATAATTAATGAAGGTTTCTGGTGGGGATAAGGCGGCTATTGTTCACTGCAATTGCTTGGTTTCTGCTTTTGTAAAAAAACATAGCGGGAGTTTTGCATCCTACATTGTTGTAACGATTTCTTTTCCGATATAATGAGTATTTTCGTGAACTTTGTCTGTTGTAGTAGCCTGACATGACGCAACAGACTGCTGATTTACTGATATTATCTGAGATGTTCTGTTTTCCAGAGATACCATCAGATATTAGAACATTTTCTAGTTTTGGACGGACGTATATATACCGATCTATAAATTGTTGTGTTGCACCCTGCAATTTTGATCTGTTTATTAACAGTTTTGACATTTCTTTGAGGATGTTGCCTTTGAGGCAGTACATAGATTATGTACTTTTGATGTGTTTAGACCAATTTAAGTAAGAAGAGATGCGGATGGTAACGCGTATAATATTTTGATGCTGTACTGTATATATCTGATTTCAATTCAGTATTGTGAGGCCTACATGTATTGTAAGCGGCATTTCCTGGTGATTCCTACAAAAAAGCATTTACATGTACATGTATCTGAATTGATACTTTCCCATTGAGATCTTCATGTAGAGTTATACTATCTGTTATCAGGTTCAAAGACCCATCCTAAATTGCGAACCTTACTTGAATGCTGTCAAACAAGGGGCAGGACGTGAGGTGGTGCACACACGTAGTCCCCTACACATGGGGTACGTGGAGTTCAGAATGCGTTAAAATCCAATAAATTGTAAATTTGTCAATTCCAGCACATATACTTGTCATATGTATCAAAAATCTTAATATCAGCTGTTTTGAAAAAAAAACATATTTCAATGTTTAAGCGCATTTTGGTTCATTCTTTGTGGTTTCTTAAATCTTAAGTTTTTATACTTTTCGCATAAAAATGTACTTTTCGTTTATTAAGATACACCCATTCAATTCGGCATTTTCCGTACATTCTCGGAAACAAAATGGAGTCTGACAGGTTGACCGATGAAAAAATAAAAAGGAAATTTTAAATACTCCGATAATAAAGGGAAAAGGCCAAATTTAAGTAAGTTATACCGATGCAACAGATCGTTAACAATTACCTCTATCTTTAAACATGTTCGATTTTTGCATAACATGGAGAAATTTGCAAAGAAATTTCGTCTCTTTGTCAGTGGCAGTGGAAATTATTTTTCAGGAGAATTTTCAATCTTGGTTCATAGTGTGCCATCACGATTTTTATATAAGTTAATGTGATTCATTTAGACATATAAATTGTTTAACTTTAGATAAATAAATCCTCGAATATACATGAGCAACAGTACAAAATACTTGCCGAATAATCAATTTATTTTAATGTTTAGGAAGTAGCTAAATTATTTTTTGTCCTGATATTTGTTGCAACATATTGTTATTAACTTTAGTATAAAACAATAACAGCAGCACATACAGCATAGCTTAAAAATTGAAAAATGTTAGTATTTGAATGGTAAAGTAAAGGTAATCTGATAATGTTAGTTTTTTTATAAATGCCTGTTAGAAAAACTAAAACTTTTTAATATGAAAGTAGACGAAGCCTGTGAACAGGGAAGTCAGACAGTGTCTATTCTAGGAATTCAAAAATAGGGGTGATTTTCCCCCCTCTATTTCAAAGAAGGGGGCGATTTTCAAAATCAAGGGGTGCCAATATAAACTGCCAATGTTAAATCGTCTGCATTAAGTTTACACTGAGGTGTTCAACCGATGAAATATTTAAAACGAAAATATTCATTTAAGGCAGCAGAAGTTGTCCTCCCTTAATTTATGAACGAAAACAAATTATTATAGAACTGTCGTGATTGATTATCAAGGGATTGACAATACAAACAATCGACCTATCTTTTACGTCTAGATCGTAGCCAAGCTAGGATTTCTTGATTATTTACTACACTAAAATGGCGCCCAACTGTCAGACCTAGCACACTAGTTTCGTAGGTACGAAACATTCCGTTAATTTCCGTCAACTCACGTAACCAGTACCATACTGTACAAAATTATTATAATTAGCTTACAGTTACCTCCCTTCAGTTTCCGGTGTAAATGTAAACAAAAAAAAAACAAATAAAATGCGAGATGGAATTATGCTTGCTAGGGATCACTTTATTTCCAGAATTTTTTACGATTTTATTAACTTTTTTTAGATGCGCGATTTTCACTCACATGATTTGGAATTGTGCGCAATCTTTGAAATATTAGCGTGAATCGCGCAATCGCGCGTCCTAGAATAGACACTGAGTCAGATATAAAAAATTGTTCCTTTTTTCATTTTAAAGGTGTCATTTGATAAGCTGAAAGTTGTGATTGTTCTGTTGTTGAAATTCCCTGTCAATTGTCATTGAATTACCTTACAGTTGGTGGCGCCCAAATATTTGACATAGATGATAGAAATGGCACTGAAAATTTCACTGATAGGTATAGAAATCTACTATGTATATTTTAAATTATTTTTCATTTGATTTCCTTTTTAATACACACATGCAGTCTATAGCTGGGAAAGCTAAAGCCTGGACCAGCTGCGCGGACCCAGCCTTTGATTTATCCATATAAAATATTGGAAGAAATGACAAAAATAAAATAAAAACATAATTTTAATAAAAAATAATTGAGTGATATATATGATTTAAGTACAATAATTAAGTGAACGATAATAAAAGAATATTCAACTGTATTTTAATTACCATCTTTGCTCACTTTTAGATGCTTATTGTTTTCTTGTTTGTAAAGTAAACTTTGTCTCAACTTGAAGTTTTTAGAAAAAGAGTGCTTAGGCGATAATGGCTATTTAAGTCTAGACATTGAAAAAAATACTGCTGCAAGATAATGATAACTTATGACCTATTTTACGGCAAACACCAAAGAACACAAATTAACTTGGTGGCTGTAATTATTTTTTGGTGAAATTTTGAAAATTGTGTCATTAGCCATTATCCGTACATAGCATTGTAAAAGTTAAACCTTTTTATGATACCAGACCAGTGTTTTTATGCCCCCGGGCATATAGTAATTGAACCGTCCGTCCGTCTGTCTGTCCGTACAAGGTTAACCTAGAACGGCAAGTGGGATTTTTCTTAAGTTCTACCTGTACCAATGGCTTCTAAGTTTACACATTTACTAATCAATACAAAGTACATGATCTGGGCAAGTTACGTAACTCTGGCTTTCATATTTACCAAGTTATTGCCCTTTTCAGCACTAAAAAAATGAATAATGGTTAACCGAAAACGGCAAGTTGGAAATATCTTAAGTTCTATCTATACTAATGGCTTTATAATTTCAACACTTATCAATACAAAATACATGATATTGCCAAGTTATATAACTGTGTCATCCATATTTCCCAGTTATTTCCCTTTTTTCACTTTGAAAATAGGGCCTTGTCTGGTTAACCTATTTCGGCAAGTTGGAAATATCTTAAATTTCTCCTAATTGCTTAATTTCTTTAATGATATCTTTCATATTTAGTAAGTGGATACCTTTGATGGTCCTCTAATTTTTTGTGGAGTAAGCGGTCTCTAGGGTCAAGGTGACTGGTTTAAAAATAAATATAATTAATTTTGCTCATACATCATTTATTTTTTAGTTGATGTCTAAGTTAAATACAAACATGCCAAGGGAGGTCCTCCTTCTTTGGGTGTAGTAAGTGGTCATTTGGGTCAAGGTCACTGTTACCAATGTCAAGGTCACGAAGATTTTTACAGGTGTATTGACCTTATTCTATAGACAGATGTTATTTATAATTGATAGAAACATAAACTTTGATGGAGTTAGTGGTAGTGTTGTCCCGATTGTCTCTGAAGATCGATGACTAATCGGATCACCCCAAAATCGGCAACAATCGATAGTCCTTTTTAACAATCGATTATTTTAATGTTCTACCACCGCTGAATTGCCTAGGGCGTAACTTTTTTACATGCGGTCAAATAGAAGTTTCCCGACCAAATCTCTTTAATTCCAGAGGATCCTATATAGTCTTTTTTGTTTGCCTTATCAAAAAAGAAATACAGAAAAAACATGGCTAGTGAATAAGTGGGCAATTTGAACGACTTTGTTTCCTGAACATCAAAGCAAATTCATCTTCGCCTGTCACAAAGTAGTATTAGGTATTTGTGTTGTTTGTTTTGAATTCAAAGAGTAAATCTTACTTTAATCAAGGAGACAAGAGCTTATTTATTCTCAAAATATGGTCACTACTGTATAAAAAAAATACATACAAGGATTGGTACCTTAAAAGAAAAAGGGCCAAAAAAATGCAAAACTCGATCATACTATCGGAAGACAATCGATTGTGGTGATCCGATTATCGATAGTGATTTTTGAGTCCGATACCCAACACTAGGTAGTGGTCAGTTGGGTCAAGGTCACCAGTGCTAAAAATAGATTTTTACACATTTGCTCATACAGCCTTTATTAAGTGACAGATATATTTTATATTTGGTAGGGAGATAACTTGTATGGTATTCATCCTTTTGATTTGGGTAGGGATCAGTGGGTCAAGGTCACTTGTGCTAAAAATAGATTTTTACACTTTTGCACATACAGCTTCTATTTATTGACAGATGTATTTCATATTTGGTAGGAAGATAACTTGCATGGTATTCTTCTTTTGGATGGAGTACGGGGTCAGTTGGGTCAAGGTCACCTGTGCTAAAAATAGATTTTTACACTTTTGCCCATACAGCTTTTATTTATTGACAGATGTATTTCATATTTGGTAGGAAGATAACTTACATGGTATTCTTCTTTTGGATAGAGTTAGGTGTCAGTTTGGTCAAGGTCACCAGTGCTCAAAATAGATTTTTACACTTTTGCCCTTACAGCCTTTATGACAGATGTATTTCATATTTGGTAGGTAGATAACTTGCATGAAGTTGAATATTTTTCAACTTCACAAGTCAGAGCAATGACTTGGCCTCTTATATTTTTCACAATTACAAAATGCCATGACTTTCTCAAGCTCTATAACTTGTGTTTACAATTTTTTGGCAATTTTTCTGTCCATAACTGAGTGAATGGGTAAACATTTTTTGAAATATTGCTACTGACAAGAATCTGAGCTGGGGACATTTGTGTTTAACAAACACGTTCTTGTTTATCTCTACTTTGGGAATGGTGCCTTTACCAGACTGATTGGGAAAAAGTGCGTTATTTTGACTTAAATTGGGAATTTTTTAAGCATTTTTTCAGCTACAAATAAGATTAGTCATCATGAATAAAGATAGCTAACTGCTTCCACTGTCCAGGTAGAACTATTGAGTGGTGATTTATATGAATATGGTGGATTTAAATGACTTCAGAGAAAAATCACTTGGCCTTGTGGGAATTTTGAACAGCCATTTTGGGAATGAAAACTTGGAAATTGGGAATTTTAATGTCTATTTTCTATTGGGAACAGTATTGGTTTAGGGTAGTAGTTATATATAGAAAAAAACCACTGCAGACTCATGAAAAATGGCCAGGATTTGTTAGTAACAGATACATGTAGGGTTCAGTTGATAGCGCAGAATACTTTTGAAGGTTAGACTTTCCAACAGATTAAATCTTAAGAATTTAGTACGATTAGAAAAGTTAACTAATAGAGATTAATAGAGATGATGTATTAGCTTCTGTTCAAGCCTCCAAAGACTATAAAATATGATTCTGTTAGTCAAATGAAGAATAAGACACAATAAACAGTAAAAATTAATTCTATTCATTTCTTGTATCAGTTTCAAGATTACCAATATCCCACTGGCACCAGGATTTTAATCAAAAGTTTTTATTTGTATAACAATTAACATTGTGAAGAGTCAGTTATTCTTATAAACGGTCAAAGTTATGTTGCCAATTACTTGCTAATCTGTCTACGTAATTTTGCCTGGATGTTTATTTACCAATTGTCACCTTTGAAACCACAATAAAAGAGTCTTAGACATGTATAAGCAATTAAACCAGCAGGGTCCCATTTCTCTCAACTTGGTACTTTATACTGAAGAACTTGTTTCTGCATATTGAATGGTCATTTTTTTCTTGGTTTGGAAATTTTCTTTGCTTGATTTAATAACCATCAAATATAAATAAATTACAATGTAATGTGTTATTTAAAAATTTATAGATATTTCAAACATGATTTTAATTGCATTTAAAGCTTTGATATTAATAAAAGCATAGAAGAAAATTGAGCCTCAAAAATGCGTCTCTAAATCTCATAATTGGAAATGAATGGTACCGGTAATAGTGAAAATAACTTAATGATAATTACATAATATATTTTAAATTAATTTTTTTTTAAGTAAACATACCAAATTTGATATTTAATATTGTAAGGGAATAAAGATGAAGTGATTTGGAGAAAGATAATTGCAGGAATTTTAAAGAAAAAATATTAAAACCCAATGACTAAAACTTCTTTGAATTTATTAGACAATGTCATTTGCCTGGAAAACTAGAAAAAGTTTAAAAGTGGTCGTGGCACATGCCTTGAAAGGTTTTCCTTCTTGATTTTGGTTGAAAGACCAAGGCTTATTAGTGGACAGTGCTGGATAACATTGAAAATAATGTGTTAGACAGTAATATAAATTATCGGCCTATAACAACTTATTTAATTTAATAATCAGTACAGTTATCTTTGGGAACAACTGTCAAGGGCACCTAATTAGTTGTTGGATATGAATCAGCCTCAATGTTTTATTACAAATTAATATGCATTATGCAAGAATTGTGATATACATGTACTGTATATCTAAATTGTTATGTTTGACTAGATATATTATTGATATGTTGGGATATAATTATAATTTCAGTGTAAACATGCTGACTGTACAGCAGGATGGCCAATAATCGACTGGATATCAATGCCGCTACTGTAGATGATTTTGAACAACTGATTGGTATAGGCAGAAATAAAGCAGAGGCTATTGTAAAGCATAGAAAAGTGAGTTTCTTACAAGGTCTTTGGTATTTTCAACTATTCAATGAATATAGGTACAAGCTATTGCACTTACCCTGATGTTGGTGTCGGCATCACACTTTGGTTAAATTTTTTGCATGTAAGTTGGTACATAATGTATCTATAAAACTACTGAAAGGAATTGGGCTTATACTTCACACACTTACTTGAGAGCACAATAAGAGGTCACTGTCCAAGGCCCATAAACTAACTTGTCTTTCTGTAGAAAATTCTACATTATGCCGACTTGTTTTAACTATCAAGCACTGCCAATAGTAGAGCATGCTATTGTACCAACAGTTTCTTGTTTTGTACAGTGTTTTGTTAATCTTTTATATTTATCTTTGCATGAAAATTGTCTCAAATAAAATTCTGAATTATTGAATAATATTTAAATTTTAAACTAAAATTTTAATACTAATGTTATGTACAGGTAAGCTACAAGTTGTTAGATGGATCACTAAGTACAGTATTCAAAAATTAATTCTTTTACTTTGTCAATGTTTCTGATTCTAATTGGTCTAATAATAGATTCAAATAAATGTCCAGGTATTCTACTTTGATTTAAATGATTGACAGTTAGATCATCAAAGTGTTTTGATATAGGTACATGTACACCTTACATTGTACACATCTATTTTAAAAGTTTTATTGACTCAGACAGTGGCATTAATTGACTCCAAACTTAGTTGCAGCTTTCACAGTTTCACATCATGTGTTAATAGAAAGAGAAGACACATAATGCCGGTTACGTACATAAAAAATTATCACTATATCCGGATACAAACTATTGTATACTAATATTGTATATTGTATTGACATACATGTTAATATGTTAGTCACATGTACATGGCATGTTGTGAAAATTATTTAGAACAATTTTACTCTCTTTATAAATGACAAAATCTTATAGGATTTCTGAACCCATACACTTTCTTTTTCATCAACAAATGACAGAAACCTGTTTCAATGAACCAAATTGTTTTCTTCAGATAAACTTTTCTTTTATATTTGCATGGTATAATATTATTTCAAAACTATGTTAAATGAAGATTAAATTAGGTACTGGGGTCCTACATATTACCGGACAAAATATGAAGTTTTTTATCTGTAACTTTAATTTTAAATAATTAAAAAGAATGAAATTTTACCCAAATAATTTTGGGTTCTTAATACACATAAACATTCCTTTATCAAATATAAAATTAAACATTTGACTGTAGAAATGTGTCTTTAAAGTAGGGCACTATAAGAGGAAAAAAGTCGTGTTAACAACTCAATTTACCGGCCATTGTGTTTCAATTTTTTTAAAGTCGTGAATTGAAATTAATCTTTAAATAACTAGCAAAGAAACTACCACTATTGAATGGCAATGTTAATATATTTGAAAAACCCAGTATGTCACTAGAAATAGACACGGCAGCAATGCCTGTTATGAAGAGGCCAATATATAGGGTGTAATTAAAATTAACACTATTTACTCAATTAACGTATTGACCCTTCATGATCCTTAAAAGTATGAAATATTTTAATATTCAAATGGCATTCTGTTCTTTGTCAAACAGTTTCCTTTTGGTCATCATGTAGCATGTTACAAATGCCATAAAATCAATTTCATTTACATTTTATGTCTAGTTTCCTCCCATGGGCGTCACCTGTTTTCTTAAATGTTTTTTAATTTACACTTCTTTCTAAAAGACAACAACGAGATACTGTTAAGACGTAATTTAAAATTACTTTTCTCATTTAAATATGTAATGATTGTCTCTTGAGGTAACATTGAAAAGAATTAAAAGTAAAACCTATCTAAAAAAAACATTAAGGGTCTCCATACTTGGGCCTGCGCAGAACAGATTATTCCCCCGCATGACCAGGTCATGAAATAACTAGTAAACAAAAAGGCATGTTAGTAGATAAAGAACTGAATCAACAATATTTACCTGAGAGTGGTTTTGTTGTTATTTACTTTGAAATAGAAAGTGTGTGTATAATTCAGAATGTATGATTTTTGAATCGAAGCAAAAAATAAAGCACTATTCAGCAGTAATAGCTTTTGTCTGGTAAACTGATTGTCCGGTAAATATGTAGGACCCCAGTAACCCAATTCTTAAATTGATGAAAACATATTTGTTATTGTCGTCAATATTTTTCAAACAAGATAGTAAACGACTCTTTTTCTTATATTCTTTTTATTTGAGGCATAGGGATCACTATCTGCCGTCTGTAAGTCTATATGTCACAAAATTTGTCTGGATTACTCCTCAAGAGCTGCTGGTTTTATTTCATCCAAACTTTACAGGAATGATCAGTATTAAATATATATGTGCATATAGTCAGCATTTTCCAGTCCTAAAATTTTTGTCACAGTTATAGCCCTTTAATTATTAGTGTTTTTTTAAGTTTTGTCCAGATTACTTCACTTATACTACATTAAACAAATGCAATTGGAGTGATTGTTACATGATTGATCGATACCAAACGTTCTTGCACATAATTAATGGGTGTTCCACATGAATGATTTTTGGCAGACTTATGGCCCTTGAATAAAAAAGTGTTTTGAATGTTAATGATTTTTGTGTCTCCTGCTTCTCAGTAGTTTCAACATGCTACAAAGTACAGTTACAGCGACATACAGGGAACAGACTGGACAATTGTCCCTCAATACAACTGCCTAATTGGCAGCAACACATGTGATCACTGATCCCTGTTGTAATTGTAACCCATGCTATGTAATGACTTTTGAAAATTATCTCACTGTGTGTTGGTACTTACACTGTATTTTGAGACAGAAACACAAACAACCAGTCACATTTGTAAGTCCATTAATTGATACTGGAATAACCAAATCATTGAAAGTTACTCAAGTAGTCGCGGATAGATATGTTTTTAAAATACATGTATCTTAAATGGCCTTGGTTTAAGATTTATATTTGCTATATGTATTCCGTCAAATTAACTTGCCTACATCGCCTG